>NC_142930.1:77999103-78051742 GCF_046866305.1 Octopus bimaculoides | reverse complement strand
TATATATATAAATATATATATATATGTATATGTATATATATATATATATATATATATATATATTAAATATATGTATATGTATATATATATATATATATATATATATATATATATTAAATATATGTATATGTATATATATATATATATATATATATATATTAAATATATGTATATGTATATATATATATATATATATATATATATATTAAATATATGTATATGTATATATATATATATATATATATATTAAATATATGTATATGTATATATATATATATATATTAAATATATGTATATGTATATATATATATATATATATATATATATATATATATATATATATATATATATATACATATATATATATTATATATGTCAGGTCGCTCTTCAGTGCTACTGGTAACGTAATCCATCACAACCTGTTGCATGGTCGGGTCGTTGGCGACTAAACTGGCAACCCTACCAGGCTCGCTTGGTGAGGAAGGTGTTGTTGGACACCCTGCAGGACGAAAAATAAGACCTGTCAAAGGGTGGATGAACTCCTGAACAGTCAACGACCATCCAACAAAATGTCTGTAAATATGTATATATATATATATATATATATGGGTGTATGTATATGTATGAATGTCTGTAAATATGTATATATGAATAATTTTAATTTTATATATATACTATTTTTTATATTTTATATTTTATTTATATTATTTTTTTATCTTTTTATATATATTATTTTTATTTATTTGGATTTTTTTTTTTTTTTTTTTTTTTTTTGGATGAGCTGCTCCACATCGGTCACCGGAGTGATATTTGATCACTTTACAGAGTGTCTGAGTGTCGGTTAGGTGTCTCGAATGGGACGGCTTACCTCATGGGCAGGTAGAAGCTCTTTAACATTGGTTGGTAATCTACCTAGGAGAAGGAAATCTCCGAAATAAAACCTGAGGCCTTGGAAGTTCCTGGTTTTGTCAATTCTCTTGTCACACCGGTGAAAGTCTTCTTGGGCTAATAAGTGGAGGTAGTGCAGTGCAAGCTACACCCACTAAAAATTATTCATCTGCACAGGTGCTTCCTGTACTCCAAATCTTAGTAAAATCATTCAATTGATTGGTTGGCAGAAACCTAAAAATGCACCTGTAACTTATTTTAAAATGTCTGAAACAAATTCAGTAAATGGCAAAAAAGGCTTGGGAACATCAGGGGAACAGGTCTGGCCCGGCAGGTGTCCCAGTGTATCACAGGCTGGACCCGGTCGTCATTCTGCCACTGTGGTCAAACAGTCCTCAAGAAAAAGTAAAAATAAACATCGTTTCAATTTCGGCTGTTGGAATGTGCGCACACTTCTTGATGATAATTTCACGAAGAGGCCAGAAAGGCGTACTGCACTTATTGCATGTGAGCTAAAGAAATATTCCCTTGATACAGTTGCGCTCTCTGAAACTCGTCTCTCTGGTGAGGGTCAAGTAATGGAATCTGCTTATGGATATACTATCTTCTGGAAAGGCCTACCTAAGGGTCAGCGTAGAGAATCTGGTGTTGGGTTTGCTCTCAAGAATACATTAGTGTCCTCCATTGCAGAGCTTCCAAGTGGTATATCTGACCGGATCATGTCATGCCGTATCAAACTGACAAAAGGTAAGTTTCTTACCGTTGTCAGTATTTATGCACCAACAATGTCCCATTCTGATGAAACTGTGGGACAGTTTTATGACAATCTAGCAAGATTATTGAGGAAAGTACCAATTTCTGACAAGCTGGTCATTTTGGGAGATTTCAATGCAAGAGTTGGAAGGGACTATGTTTCATGGCCTGTTTTAGGTCGACATGGGATTGGAAAATGCAATAAAAATAGAGTAGCTCTTTTGACGTTTTGTACTGAGAATAATCTGGTTGTCACCAACACTCTGTTTAAGCAGAAAAATAAATATAAAGCCACCTGGATGCACCCAAGATCTAAGCACTGGCATCTCATAGATTATATTTTGATTAGGAAATGAGATATGAAAGACGTTTCTAGCGTCCGGGTCATGAGAGGGGCAGAGAGCTGGACTGACCATCATCTACTGCGTGGCAAAATAGATTTTTCGATAAAACCTAAAAACCGACAGTCTGGTCCTAAGATACCCAAAAAGTTAAATGTTGCAAACTTTAAATTATCAAGCAACTTGCAAAGATTCCACAACGCTATAGAAAGTATTAATCTTGACCCAAACAATTTATGGGAAGATTTCAAAACAAAAGTATTTCAGGCTGCAAGTTCGTCAGTGGGATTTAAATCTCATAAATCCAGAGATTGGTTCTCAGATAGATCAGCAGAAATTCATGATCTACTTTTAGAAAAACAAAACTTAGGCAATACACTGCTCTCTCAGTCATTGAATCCCAACTCAAATGAAACTTACAGAAAGCTGAAAAGGAGAGTGCAAACTGCTCTAAGGAAAATTAAACAGGAATGGTGGAATGATAGGGCAAAAGGGGCACAAGAAGCAGCTGATAGAAATGGTGCCAGTTGTTTGTATTCTTATGTTAGGGAGGTATATGGTCCAAAATCTTACTCAGTAGCTCCAGTGAGAACAGAAGATGGATGTTTTCTTCTGACTGACACCGCTTCTATTCATAAGCGTTGGGTAGAACATTTCTCTGCACTTTTGAATAGACCATCATCCGTTAATATGAAGACAATAGAAAAAATTGAACAACTTCCAGTTATAGAAGAGATGGCATTTGAACCAACTCTAAATGACATTTATTTAGCTGTGAATAAGCTGAATAACAACAAGTCTCCAGGATCTGATGGAATCTGTGCAGAAGTCTTGAAATATGGGGGTGACAAAATGATGGAACTCTTAAATATTTTAAATTGTCACTGTTGGAGAAGTGAGAAAGTGCCTCAAGACTGGATTGATGCCATTCTTGTCTCCTTATATAAATCGTGGCCAAAGGATCTGTGTGGTAATTTTCGTGGGATTTCCCTTTTGTCTGTGGTTGGAAAGGTGCTCGCCCGCATTTTGTTAGAACGTTTAAATACCTTTATAGTTCCAAATATAGTGTCTGAGTCTCAGTGTGATTTTCGTTCCTCTAGGGGCACAGCTGATTGTATCTTTACTGTCAGACAATTACAGGAGAAGTGCATTGAACAGAATCTTGCTCTGTACCATTGCTTTGTTGATTTGAGCAAAGCATTCGATACTGTTAATCGAAGTGCTCTGTGACTAATTCTGGGGAAAATAGGTTGCCCAGAAAAGTTTATAAACATGGTCAAGGCTTTGCATCAGGATATGAGAGCTAGGGTTAATTTTGGTGGTAGGCTTTCTGAATCTTTTGCTGTGGAAAATGGAGTTAAGCAGGGGGACCTTGACACACCCACCCTCTTTGCAATATACTTTGCCGTTATGTTGTCACATTCCTTTCAAAACTCTGAGGAGGGTATCTACATAAAATATCGAACAACGGGGAATGTTTTTAATTTGACCCGACTGAAGTTTAAAACGAAGGTTTTTACTTCACTTATTAGGGAACTTTTGTATGCTGACGATTGCGATCTGGTTAGTCATTCTGAAACGGGTCTGCAATCCCTTGTATCTGCATTTGACGCAGTTTGTGATGCTTTTGGCCTGACCATAAATCTGAAAAAAACAGTTGTAATGTATCAACCTGTGTATGGTGCTGTTTGTAACACCTCTAAAATTTTTGTTAAGGGAAAGTTACTTGATGTTGTCAATTCATTTGTCTACCTGGGAAGCTCTGTTCAAGATGATGGAAATCTTGATACGGAAATACACCTGCGAATTCAAAGGGCAGCAAAAGCATTTGGTGGCTTGGAGTCACGCGTCTGGCGCCAGCGACATATAAATAACAATACAAAGCTGGCTCTTTACAAATCATTTGTCTTAACATCCCTATTGTATTCCTGTGAAACTTGTTATGAAAGGCATTTTAAAATGTTAGAAAAATTCCACCAAAAATGCCTTCATCATATTTTAAGAATTAAATGGAATTCTTTTACTCCAAACACAGATATCCTTGCATCTGCAGGCATCCCCTCAATTAAAGCCATGATTTTGAGGAACCAATTGAGATGGTGTGGCCATATTGTTCGAATGGCAGATGAACGCATGCCGAAACAGCTGTTTTATGGTGAGCTTGCAGAGGGGAAACGTTATTGGCATAAACCTAAAAAAAAGGTTTAAGGATGGCATAAGGACTGCTATGAAGTCAATTGGAATGGCTCCAAAAGATATAGAAGCCCTCGCTTCAGATCGAGTTGGATGGTGAACAAGGGTGTGGAGTGGAGTGAAAGCATTTGAAGAGGCCAGGATGATGCAAGCAGGGCTCAAGAGATATTTAAGGAAAAATGTAAAGACTGAGAAGGTGAATGACAAGGACCTTTTTGTGTGCACAGTCTGTGACAGACCATGTCTGTCATTGGCTGGCCTCAAATCTCACCTGCGAACCCATGGAAAACAAACCTCATCCAGCTATTCTGATTATATGTCTGTGCACACGTTTGAATGTGGTGTTTGCCAGAGGGTTTGCAAATCCAATGGGGGTCTTAAAAGACATGTTAGGATCCCCAATGAGCAGAACTTACTTGCAGGTATTGGTAGTGCAAATCAGAGGTGCAGATTGTGTGGGTGTTTTTCCAAAACACTGTCTGGTTTAAAAAGCCACATCAGACGCCATGAAAGGGCTAAGGTGTAGGTGCAGGAGGTGGTCAAACTCTGTTTAAGGAGTAGACAACCACCATATATTATATATATGTTATGTAAATATATATTATGTATATATATATTATATATATGTATATATATATATATATATATATATATGTATATATATATTATATATATGTATATATATATTATATATATGTATATATATATATATATATGTATATATATATATATTATATATATGTATATATATATATATATATGTATATATATATATATATGTATATATATATATATATATATATATATATATATATATATATATATATATATATATATAATAAATTGTAATAATGTGTTTTGAATGGCACTACAATGCACTATAACAACAACAGTGGACTATAATAACTGATGTAATTTAATCATTCATATTCTGATATAATATTTCAGAATATAAAAATTCCTTCACATATGCCCTGGAATTGATCAAGTTACTACTACAATCGATTTTCCAACAGCTTTTTTCTTTTTTTTCCCTTTCTTCCTTCTTCCTTCCCCCCTCCTTCTTTTCTTTCCCTAAAAATGTCTCTGCACTGGTTTCACGAAGCTCCTTTCAGAATTCCTCGTGAGAAGTGCATGAGAGCAGCCATGTCTCAGGCTTGTGTGTGCTGGCACATTCGTAGTGCTGCTTCTAAGTTATGTATTATACGTGCAGTTTCCTATTTTTTCTCCTTCTCCCTTCCTTTTTTGTTTTTCTCTTCTCTTTTTTTCTGTAAATATTACATGAGCATGTCATCAAAAAAAAAAAAAACCTACACACATCCAGATGTAGCTAGATAATATATTGACTGCCAAGTTTCAGCATGTCGTTAATTTGGGGCCCTAGTCTGTGTATGAGTATAGCTTCCTTAATTCTTGAATTACCCAAATTTCTTTCATTGGCCTCAATTGTGACTTATGCTTTTGCCGGGTTCTGGCATCTGTCTAGATGTTTTCTGAAGATGCTCTCGTGTTAAGATGTTCTTTTATGCGAATGTGTAATGATCTTGTTGTGCTACCCACATAGAACTTGTTGCATTTGTTACATTGTATTCTATACACGATATTTTCCCTTTGGCATTAGTCTGTGACATGGATGGGATAATTTGCTAGTGTGCATTGATTGCTATCCCTTGCCCATTTCCTTACGAGGTATCTTCTCAGAGAGGGGCTTGAGTGGGCTACTTGTATATCTAGTCCTTCCCTTCTTATGGTTCTTAGGATGGGTGTAGTTATCCTCTTGCTAAAATGGGGTATTTTAAGGAAGCATATGTTGCTGGGTTTTCTGTGTGTTGTTCCTTTTGGTTACTTAAGCCGATTTATAATGGATATGGGGTACCTGTTGGTGTTTAATATTTCTAGGAATCGTGTAGAATACTCTCAAATATATATGTATTATATATATATATATATATATATATATATATATATATATCTTAATATATAAATCTGAAGTTGTGTGTTTGTGTGAAGCCTTTTTGAATGTTTATAGAAATCCACATTTTCCACTTTTTCGTAAAAATTTTTTACATCAATGGAATTTTCTCGATGTGAACTTTCCAGTGTAGTAATTAGATTTTTAAAATTCCGTTTACTTTGTGTGATTTAAGGGAGATTTGACTGTTGTTTCTAGCAACTTTTATATTTCATCCCTGCTACCTGGAACGCCATTCTTACACACACGCTCAACATAAAAATATAGAGAGTAAGAGTTAAAGAGGTCTCCCTCTTTAACTCTTACTCTCTATATTTTTATGTTGAGTGTGTGTGGAGAGAGAGAAAGTGATACATACAACGTCATAGATTAAACTTTCATCTCAGTGTTCTTTACCTATTTTTCATAACATAGATACGTAAAAACACACACAACCACACATACATGACCTGTGACAACAACATACACATTGCTCTCAATCTCTATTCATTTCTCCCCCTCTTCCTCTCTCGCTCTCTCAAACGTATACACGTGCAAGTAAACAATCATTCACATCGTGGTATATTTACAAAACATTGATGGCATAACTACAGAGTTGTATCCCCCAACTTTGGAAGGTCATAACTTTCATAAAAATGAAGATTTTTTTATGAAATTTTCTATGCATATATTATTTATTATGTAGATTCCAAATATACAAAAATTTTCGGTGAAAGTATTTTGGAAGGGGGTGGGGTACAATATTCGGAAATTCCACTTAAATTCCTCTTAACTTCCAGGAAAATGAATATTTTTTTCATGAAATTTTGTACAAATGTACCTTGATGTATGTACATTACAAGCATGTAGGAATTTTGAAGGAAACAACTGCAGGTTATTTTTGAGAAGTGTTCCCCACTCGGTGGTGTTTTGGAGCAAGTCGTCCATATTTGTTTCATTTTTCTCTATTATGTGCTTATGTGCATCCTTAGATTTCTAATGAAGTAATAGGCAGTGAAGAGAAGCAGTCATAAGAAAACTTTTAACTACCCCTATTCCTTTCTCTCCCCCTCTCTACCTCTTCCTATCTCGCTCTCTCAAAAGCATAAACGTGCAAGTACACAATCATTCAGTAAAATATAACTCATGTTCGTCAATGTTTTGTAAATTTACCACGATTTTCACTAGGGTGTTAGGATTAGGGTTTTAGGGTCAGGGTTAGGGTTAGGGTTTAGGGTTAGGGTTAGTGTTAGGATTAGGGTTGGGTAATCGTGTGGGTGTTAATCTGAAAAATTACAGATATGTGAAAAGTACCGACCCTGCCATCTATTATAACTTTTGTTGTTCTGTTTAATATATACATAGATTATGCCTCCAAAGAAGAGAGTTTGCTGGGGAAAGACAGCAACCGGTTTAAAATGACAGCCACAGACTGCAGCAATTCACCACATTCCAGTAGCTACTTTGAACATAATGCAAAATGGTGCATCAACACCTTCAGCCCAATCTGATAGAATTCTGGCAGAACTGTGTAGCAACAGATTGCCAGCAATTGCTTCATCACAAATTGCCATCCTAGCTCCTGCAAAAAGGGATTGCCCTGCTATGTATAATCAGGGCAGCACAAAAAGTTGTTTTGCACAAGCATTTCTATAGCCAATTACACGGATGAAATTTACGTATGCTTAATAATTTTATGCAAAACAGCCTTCAGACTTTCCCTATTAATTTCATCGTCTTTTGAATTATGAACATATTTACATCATAAGGGTTTTTTCGTTGTAAGGCTTTCTTTTTTAGTTGATTTTCAGCTAGCAAGACTTATCGTAGATGGCATAATAAGTCACACCCGGACAAGGTCGGGTTATACTGCTAGTATATATATATATTGTGGATATAGCTTCACACGATGTAGAAGACAACTGGAGGTTTCTACGGGACAACCTGCTGAGGGCCACTGACCAGATCTGTGGATGGTGCAAAGTCCCCTCTCGACCGAAAATAACGTGGTGGTGGAACAATGTTGTTGAGAGGGCTATCAGACAAAAGATACAGGCTTAGAAGGACTGGAAAAACAGTGGTCGCAGGGAATTGTATCAGACTGCCAGGAGGGAAGCTAAGCGACAGGATTATTTAGCCAGAGGGGAAGCAGATAAGAAAAAATTTGCCAATGTTCTGCACCGTGAGGACCAAAGACTTGAGGTATTTCGTGTTGCAAGACAGTGTGTGAGAGAGAATCGTGATGTTGTGAGAGAGAAATGTGTTCGCATGGATGATGGTATGTTTGCACTAAACGAGGCTGCAAAGAAAGAGGTATGGAGACGCCACTACGAAAGATTGCTCAATAAAGAGAATGAATGGGAGAGAGAGAGTCTGCCGAATGTCGACCCAACAGAGGCACCAGCTATCCAAGTTGACAGTACCATGATAGATAAAGCAATTAAGAGTATGAAGACAGGGAAGGCCCCTGGCCCATCAGGAATCATTGCAGAGATGCTCAAAATATCTGGCTGTGTTGGCTATAGCCTAGTCACTGTATTGTTAACCAGGTGATACACGAAGGAGTCATACCCAATGACTGGTGTAGCAGCACCATTGTCAACTGCTACAAAGGTAAAGGTGACGCTTTAGATACAAATAATTACAGAGGTATCAAGTTGTTAGATCAGGTAATGAAAGTCACGGAGAGGGTCATAGCCCAACTAATTAGGGAGAGAGTCAGTTTAGATGAGATGCTGTTTGGGTTCATTCCAGGGAAAAGCACCACTGATGCTACTTTTCTGGTAAGACAGCTGCAGGAGAAATACCTAGCCAAGGATAAGCCTCTGTACCTGGCTTTCATTGACATGGAGAAAGCCTTTGACAGGGTCCCCCGATCACTCATCTGGTGGTCAATGAGGAAACTAGGGATAGAAGAATGTTTAGTGAGAGCTGTGCAAGCCATGTACAGAGATGCTGTCAGTAAGGTGAGGGTTGTCACTGAGTACAGTGAAGAATTCCGGGTCGAGGTAGGGGCCCACCAAGGTTCTGTCCTCAGCCCCCTCCTATTTATCATAGTCCTCCATGCAATAACAGAGGAATTCAAGACAGGATGCCCCTGGGAGCTCCTCTATTCTGATGACCTTGCACTAATTGCTGAGTCACTATCAGAACTAGAAGTTTCAGGTGTGGAAGCAAGGACTAGAATCGAAGGGCCTTAGAGTCAACCTAACTAAAACCAAAGTCCTAATAAGTAGGAAGGTAGAGAAAACACAAACCCCTTCAGGTAGATGGCCCTGCTCGATATGTAGAAAAGGTGTAGGTAGAAACTCTAAGATGCATCCAGTGCAAGCTATGGACGCATAAGAGGTGCAGCAATATCAAAGGAAGGTTAACTAGGAAGTTAGTTTTTGTATGTGGCAGATGCTCAGGAGCAATAAACACTGTAAATGTGCAGAAAACACCCTCTGCCACATTCCATGGAGAAAAACTAGACGTATTTGATAGCTTCCGCTATCTGGGTGACCAAGTTAGTAGTGGGGGAGGGTGTGCTGAAAGTGTAGCTGCTAGAATAAGAATAACCTGGGCAAAGTTCAGAGAGCTCTTACCTTTGCTGGTGACAAAGGGTTTCTCTCTCAGAGTAAAAGGCAGACTGTATGACGCATGTGTACGAACAGCCATGCCACATGGCAGTGAAACATGGGCTGTGACTGCCGAAGACATGCATAGGCTCGCAAGGAATGAAGCCAGTATGCTCCGATGGATGTGTAATGTCAGTGTGCATACTCGACAGAGTGTAAGTACCTTGAGAGAAAGGTTGAACCTAAGAAGCATCAGTTGTCGTGTGAAAGAGAGACAATTGCACTGGTATTGTCACGTGGCGAGAATGGATGAGGATAGCTGTGTGAAAAAGTGCTACACCCTAACGGTTGAGGGAACCTGTGGAAGAGGTAGGCCCAGGAAGACCTGGGATGAGGTGGTGAAGCACGACCTCCAAACATTAGGCCTCAATCGTGATGGCACCACCTTTCGAGCATGATCGTTAGCAACGTTGCCTTCCTGGCACTTGTGCCGCAGCTTCATGTTCCTGGCACGTGAAAAATCATTCGAGCGAGATTGTTGCCAGTGCCGCTGGACTGGCTCCTGTGTAGGTGGCACGTAAAATACACCATTTTGAGCATGGCCGTTGCCAGTACCACCTGAGTGGCCTTTGTGCCGGTGGCACGTAAAAGCACCCACTGCACTCTCAGAGTGGTTAGCGTTAGGAAGGGCATCCAGCTGTAGAAACTCTGCCAAATCAGATTGGAGCCTGGTGTGACCATCTTGATCACCAGTCCTCTATCAAATCGTCCAACCCATGCTAGCATGGAAAGCGGACGTTAAACGATGATGATGATGTATCTATGTATTTATTATATATATATTATATACTAGCAGCTAAGCCCAGTTTCACCTTGTCTATTTGGATGATATGGCTGTAAAACCTGCTCTGTGTAAGCATTCGACTTGTTGTGCACACTTAAGTTAGAAAACAATTTTAGAATGACTTTTTCTGTCAAAACACTAAAAATAACTGACCAACAAAAAAAAAACCAACCAAGATTCAACTAAATCAAAAAATAAACCCGAATTCTAAGCAAACAAAGATGAACCATCCCACTTCCATTGCACATGCACACGCAGACACACAGACACATTCACATACCCCCCTTCTACATATACACACATATATAATCACAGATTTGAAATGCTCACCCCTTCCTTTCTCATTCATAAACACAAGGGTATTATTATAGTAGATTATCTTGGTAACCATGGGAGCTATGAAAAAAAATACAAAGCCCAGCATCATCACCGGATTATTTTATACATCTGTGTAATTTTTCGTGCAATTCCACCCAAGACAAGAAAGAATCGCCCGTATCAAATTTATATATATATATATATATTATTATTATAAGACCCAGCAAATAAAGTGAGATCACAGCTGGAACCTACACCAGTGTCGCCTAACCAGCCAACTGAAGTACCCTTGGATCATAGGGCGACATGCCGTGCTTTAGGAGACCTATTGAGTCAAATACATCAACATCAAATGAAATCAAATCACAATCAAATGGAAATTGTAGTTGTGGTCCCCATGCCAGTGGCATCTAAAGAGCACCATCTGAACATGGTCGATGCCAACACCCTTCGCCCTGACTGGCTTCTGTGCCAGTGGCACATAAAAAGCACCATCTCAACGTGGTCAATTCCAGCACCGCTTTGGCTGGCTCCCATGCCAGTGGCATGTAAAAAACACCATCCAATCATGGTCAATGCCAGCCCACTCTGGCTCCTGTGCCAGTGGCACATAAAATGCGTCCACTTGGAGTTCTTGGTGTTAGGAAGGGTATCCAGCTGTAGAAACATTGCCAGATCAGACTGGAGTCTGGTGCATCCTCCTGGCTTTCCAGACCCCAGTCAAACCGTCCAACCCATGCCAACATGGAAAACGGACGTTAAACAATGATGATGATGATTGAATATATATATATATATATATATTATTTTCTACTACATATGTGGAAAATGTGCTTGTGGCATTGTTAGCTAACTCCTACATTGTTTTATTGATTTTGAGGAAACTTCACACGTGAGTAGAAATTATGTCTGGAAACTTTGTGACATACTTAGGTTGTTGAAAAAAATCAATAATACGGCCCCTGGAAGGGATCTTCATATCTAACTAATTATTTTGTTTTAAACACCTAAGGAAAATAACCCATAGCACGTGAATAAAATTGTTTTAAAACACTCAAGGGAAATAACCCATAGCACCTGCATTTACAGTTGTTAGTTTTCAGCGAAGTGATAAATGTTTGATTCTTGCAATCAGCGGACCTAATTCTGCATTTCACTACTCACAGTTTTCAACTGCTAAACCTTATTATTGCACTTTCTTGGTGCATGTACACTTTCAATGCCAATAACTCTGTCTTACACAGAATCCTATTATTAGGAATTCCCAATAAGCTATGAATACCCAAATTGTGAAGTCAGTGATATAATAACATGAAATTAGTTACCCGATAGTAAGAATTCAAATAAAGTAGCCCCGAAAAGGACTTTAATTCATTCCCAGAGTATACAGAACTTAGGAGGAAATACTGATAAGATATGTATACAAAAATCATGAAGCATGTTACGTAATAACAGGCTAATCACATATGAGATAACAATTGAAAGTAAATAACTCTGTGGTGTGGAAGTTTGGTTTCATTTTTTAATAATTTTAAGCATTCAAAGTATGAGTTCATTGTATTGGAACACACTTATTATTAGGTCATCCCATAAGTTCTGTCTGATTTTACCTGTTTTAAAATTGAATGAAATTTAATAGTACTTTAGAATGTCTAATGGAATTAAAAATTACTTTTATGCATTTGTGTACATTTAAACTAATTAATTATTAAATTCAAATTACGATAAACGTAAACAAACAAACAAAGTTTGCTTTTAGAAACGTTGAGATGTCTTAGAAAGTTAAAGAAGGGATTTTAAATTCTCAAACGCAGGATAATGCTAATAATATAGCCTGAACAGGATAAGCATTATCCTGCGTTTGAGAATTTAAAATCACTTAATTAATTATTATTTTACACAATAATAGAATTAACATTTCTTTGATTAAAACCCTTTCTAACATGGAAGTATCCAAAGAGCATTTGAGGTGCATAATGCTTTATGAGTACAAAAAAGGAAACTCTGCAGCCAAAGCGACTCGAAACATACACTCAGTTTATGAAAAAGAATGCTTGAATGAAAGAACTTGCAGAAAATGGTTTGCAAAATTCAGAAGTGGAGATTTCAGCCTTTTAGTTGAAGTTCAAACAGGACATCCAGTTGGGTTTGATGATAAGCTCTTTGAGGCATTACTTGAAGAAAATCCTGCATTATCAGTTGAAGAATTGGCAATAAAGCTTAGTTCAAACCATACAACTATTCATCGTCATCTTCAACTTGGAAAGGTTCCTAAACTTGGAAAATGGGTGCCTCATGAATTGTCCGAAAGCAACTGCAAATCCCAAGTTGGCATCCGCTCTTCCCTCCATTCTCACAAACTCATTTCACCCTTTTTGGATAGACTTGTGACTGGTGACGAAAAATGGATCTTCTATAGAAATGTTAAACATTGTAAACAGTGACTTGGTAAAAGGGAAAAGGCACAGCCACAACCGAGAAGGGAACTTCATTGGAAAAAGGTTCTTCTCTCTATCTGGTGGGATTGCGAAGGAGTAATTCACTTTGAATTGTTACCACCTAATGCATCAGTCAGTGCTCAGGTCTACTGTCAGCAATTAGAGCATTTGAACCAAGCTTTGAAGAAACAAGAACCTCTTTAGTGAATCAAAAAGGAGTGATGTTTCATCAGGACAGTGTGCAACCCCACACTGCAAAGATCACATCACAAAAGATCGGAGAGCTTGGTTGGGAAAAAATTCCTCATCCACCTTATTCTCCCGACCTTGCTCCTTCAGACTACCATTTGTTTCGTAGTTTACAGAATCATTTGGAGGACATAACTTTTGTAAGCCAAGAGGAGGTTGAAACTGACATTTCAAAGTTCTTTGCTTTGAAACCAAAAGAGTTTTACATTGAAGGGATTAAAAAGCTTGTAAATAGATGGCGGGAAGTCATAAATAATCAGGGAAAGTACATTGATGATTAAATTTCAATTAAATATAACATTTGATCACTTGTTTTCTTTATTCAAAATTGAGCCAAGTGAAATCATCGTGGATGATGCCAGTGCCATCTGTTTGGCATGTAAAAAACACTGTTTGAGCATTGGGCTTCATGGAGGCAGTGATGGATGACCAAGGCCTCTAGTGATATACCATGCTTGTGTAAACCTTTCAAGCCAAGTGAAGCACAGTCGTGGTCAATGCTGGTGTCAGGTCAATGGCACCCGTGCTGGTGGCATGTAAAAAACAACCACTACACTCTCGAAGTGGTTGGCGTGAAGAAGAGCATCCAGCAATGGAAACCTTGCCATATCAGATCAGAACCTGGTACAGTTCCCCAGCTTACCAGTTTTTAGTCAAACAATCCAACACATGCCAGCATGGAAAATGGATGTTGAATGATGAGGATGTGCATAGGTGTGATGTGTAAGTGGAAGTGGGGGTACGTGTGTGTGCGTATGCGCTGGAAGAGCATATGTGGGTGCATGTATATATATACTTCTATTATTTATGTATATTGGTGTGATAGATGTATGCTGATGTAGTTACATGAACGTGTATGGGGGTGCTACATAGACACTTGTGCGTGTGTTATGCGTATTTTTTTTTTTTTTGTACATGTCCTAGATATAGAGGCAATATTAGGAGTTTGCAGAGGATACGTTAGACTGTGGAGGCCACTCTGCATAGGCATTGGTGGTTAGTGGTTGGTTGTGAAGCAGCCAATCTTAAGGTGTTCTGTCCAAATTGTTGATAGCCAGTGGTTTGAAGTTCACCAGGAGGGTATACCTCTGGTGGCAACAATAGGATAGTTTCATATTTCCTGTTTATAGATACTGCAGGTTGATGGAGGATATGCAGTCTTTCACAGAGGCAGAGCTGCCAATTACAGGCACCGAGTGAATAGAGTGGTGCCCTGTCAATGATGGTTCATTCTGTGTTAGGTGTTTCATTCTGGAGGTCACAGAGCCTCCAGAGGAAGTGAAACAAGGATTGATTGCTATCTATTTCTTCACATTGAAGATTCCTCTTCTTTACATGGTTATAGTGGGTTTATTTTTTTAAAATATACTTAGTTCATGCTTATAATCAGATTCCCTTTAAACATGCTGATATGCCTAAAATTACTGCAGCTACTCCTTTTAGGCTCTTTGAATTTCTTAAAATATCTTTCAATCTTAAGTATGCTATGAATTTATTTCAAAGACTTATTGATGAAATTACTTGCTGTGCAGCATGAACAGCATTTGGAGTGACTTTTTATCAGGTATCACAATATGGCATGGTGACTAGCCTTAGTTAATGCCTTCTTGGTGTGTCTTCAATAGCATTCAATAGCATTGATAAAGACGGAATCTGGTGTTGAGGGAAAAAGTAGATGCAATTATAATATTCCTGTTCCTACATTATTGAAGAAATTGTGAGAGTTCATTGGCCTCGTAAACTTCTATAAATAGTGTCTTTTTTTTTTTTTTTTTTTTCTCAATTCTTCACAATTTATCTCACCCTGGTATTTCAGCAGTGGTGAAACTATGTATGGCCAGGCTTGCAAAAAGATATTTGTAACTGGATGCAACCCTGTATATCTTGACAAAAATCTAAAGTTCACTGTCACATTAAAGCACCTCTAGGAATATTTGCAACTTCTGGTGATCATTTGAAACATATTCCTATACATACTGTTGCTAATTTACCCTGGTACAGAGCAAGATGTATTTAACTTGTATAGACTGGTTTTCAAGCTGATCTGAAGCTGTTAAGAATATTTTATCTCTGACTGTTGCAAAAGTCCTAATTGCCAAGTAGATTTCATGTTTTGGTACTCTTATTACAATAACAGTTGACAGTTTTAATCTAGTCTCTTCATTGAATTAACCAAATGATTTGTATGACAGCTTACCACTCTGCTTCTAATGGGATGAAAGAGCATTTCCATTGCTCTTTTGTTATTATATTTCTAACCAAAATATACCCCTTAAGTGTTTCAATTAAATACTGGAATTTATCTTTGAAGAAAACTAGAAAATGAAATACACATACCATCAACTAAATGAAATAAACTCACATGCATACATAAATTCACAGGAACATAATAATGATTTGGTATACAAAATTTGTTACTCACCTTGAAGGTAAATTACAGTTAAATAAAAAAATAATAACATGGTGAATTTGATAAAGATATCTATAAAATCAAATTATATACATATACACATCACACAATCTTTCTCTGATGGAAACTTGTAAAGCACCCCACTCTACATAATGCACATTTGAAAGTTGCTTCAACTGACCATCCACTGGGACTTTCCTTTTTTGATGAAGACATTTGTGGCACTTCCTTTCATAACCCTCAAGTTTTTTTTTTTTTTTTTTTTTTTTTTTTTGTAATTTATGGAGATTGGCTGAATTCAAAGAAATATCCTTCTGGCAGGCTTTAGTTTTTCTCCCAACAGTTATTCTTTTGGATGTAAAATTTGCCTGCAACTGCATTGCTTACATCTGCCCAGAACTGCAGATGATCACATCACTTTCAAGTCCCTCCTGATTTGGTATGTAGTATAAATGCATTAACAATACTCATATTTACTATATATCCAACCAGCTACTCCCACCATTTATTATTTGGTCTACCAACTAGGTAATAGCTCATCATTTGATACAGCCAATCTACACCACGCATGTAAACTATTATCATTGAAGTTCATAAATGAGGTGCCATTTTCATCTACATGTGGTTGTGCACAGGTAAATAGAAAATTGATTTGTTTCTTATCTATGTATGTAGTCACGAGCAAATTTTGTTTCTGTCGTTAGATTATTTCACTTTTTTTTTTCAAATTTTGCTTTTGTTCATATCCAACTACATCCCTTTCCTACTTGCAATCACTGTAGCACATGTATGTGTTACCACAGCTTCTAAATTCACCGTAAGTTTGACCAAACTGAAAAATCGATCAAAAATTAATATACGGCTCTAGTTATGGTATGGGGGTGATAAATTCCAGACCATATTATACCCTAGGCTGTGTTGGCCCACATTATGGTCCCTTTTTCCCCATATCAAAATCAAACCCACAGTAGTACTAAACTTTGATCCCCACCATTTTGTAAGTTTTCCTGGTATATGCTGTTGGAAGCATACTCAGCCATTATAGCCTATCATGCCTTCATTGAGGGAGAGCTGTCTCCCTTATCTGTAGAATGTTTTATGTGTGTTTTGAATAAAGTTGTTGAGGAGTGTCAGTTTAACTAAGGGATCAAAGTTTGGTTCTACACGTATTGGTGTACTGTACTGCTAGTGTCTCTTACATGCAGATACTATGATAATTTAAAAAATTGTATCCTCAACATAATACTTGAAACACTCTGGTCTCCAAAAGGTTTGTCACTGCTCCAGTAGTTTGTAATTCTGGATCACTTTCTTATACCCATAATAATATTTAATTGTAAATAATTCTCGAATTTTGTCCAAGTATGTACAAAAATTACAAAGTATCATTTTAATCTCTGTGTAACAATTTGTTTCTGCAGTGGTTGTTTTAAACAAAGTGGTAAAAAAATTTTTAAATAGTCTAATGGTTTAGTCTCCTGAAAAAGACAGTGACTAGGTCCAGTCTCTTCAGAAAAATCATTAAAAAAATTAGTTTTCAAACTTTTACTCCATTCTGGTACAAATCTATTTTATTTGTTGCTATCAGAGTTACCGTCAGAAACTCTGGTTTCACTTTCAGAAATCAAAATATCCATTTCATAACCACACACCACATGGATATTTTTATTTTTCCATTGAAAATCTTTGAATTCTGCTTCACTGCTTGACAACATGAAACTAGTACCCATTTTTCATCAGTATTAAAAATTTTCAGAAAATCAATGAAGAAAATATCTGGAAATAAATCTCCAAAATTTCACAGAGGTCAGATATCATGCCAGATAATATCGCTGTAACTCAATTGTTTACATAGTGAAGTTACATGTTTTCACGGCTGAACTAATAAGATTTGTGCTAAAATTATCATTTAAATATTACTAGGTTATTTTGGGCATGTATGGGTAGGTCGGTAAAGTAAACTAATAAAATTCTTGGGTGTCTATGGGCGAGATGGTAGTGAAAAGGTTAACACAGCTTTATGAACATATACTGACTCATAGATGGTTGGAATCCCTGCCAGTGTTTCTCTAGGTTTATGTACAGCTATTAAAGAAGACCGCAGCTACTTTTTAGTGGAATTACTGTATGGCATGGCAATCACACTACCTGGTCAGATGGTAGTTGCAACAGTTAACCAGCAGCATGATTCTGCTTATTATGTTCATTGATTGCAAAGCTATATGGTGCAGTTGATTAAAACTTTTGTTCCATCAGATGCAAATACTTCTTATGTAACAATGCAGTTAACCATCCATTGTACACTTCTTATTCTGGATTTGAGAAGCAAAACAAAAATATATGCAAGGAAGACAAGAAACTGTTAGTATTGATAGACTTAAGAAAGCTTTTGTTCAATCAATACTTATTCCAAAGCATCTTTTTTAACATCTACAACGTTTAAACAATCAGAATAGGAATAGGAAAATAACACGTTCTGTCATAATTCTTCCTTACCTCACACAGATGTAATCAGAAGTGACAGAAAAGTGTATTGGTCAACCAAATATACACAAATCTACTATATTCAGTTTTTGATTTTAAAAAATAACTACTTGTGTAACTACAAAATTCTATGTATTAAAAATAATATTTTTCTTCTACTTTTCTCTCTATCTTATTGCTCGTGTTTGGTTTTCAACACTTTTGAATACAAACATTATTATATTTCTTTCACTTTTGTACATACCTTTGTATATTCAATTGCATTATTTTATATTTTGCATATAAGTTTCTCACCACATAGTTTTATTGTAAATGTTTTCACTATAATTGTGTTATTTCATTCACTTCTCCCACTTGTTCACTGGTAGGAGACTCATATAGTAAGGCCTAGAATCAAAATCTCACATTTTCAGTTACCAGTTTATGTCCACACTTGAATCAGGTAATGTGCCCTGATTACCAACCAATCAGCTAGCAGAAAAACAATGCCACACAGTAAAACATTCTTCAAGTTTCTAGAAGTTCCTGTGCTTTTCTTCATATAAGAGCAAAAGCCTGTCAGGATCAACCAGAGCATGGCCCTTCAAAACATAAGCAACCTGCCTTTACAATGTTATATGTTCCTTTGTTGAAATTTAGCCCAGAGTAAATGGAATTCTTCAGTTATGACAAATGCCATTCCTGCCTCTCAAACAACACTAATCTTTCTGTTCGTAATTTGATTACAGCTAATTTTGATTCTAGCTTTCTACAATATACTACTGGCGACTACTGGAAAACTTTATGTATAAATGTAAATATTGTTATAACTTTAATGATAAATAAATGTATTTCAATAATGTGCACATTTGGTTTGTTATAGGGCAACATGCAGCCAATTAATACCAGCCAGCAATGACCCATATAGCAACTTAACATAATTGTGGTTTCCCCAGGTCCTGCTGGACATGAACTACCCTCTCCTCACCATGCAGGACTTGTACCTGATTTCCTCATGCACACATAATAGTGAACATAGCCACAATGAGCTGATCAATGATGACTCTGATTGACCCACTGGGATTGTAAATTATATCCTGGACTTATTGGATAAACTCAACTATCCTCAGATATCCCCATTATTAGTCTCCAGCTCTTTCTTGATCCTTGAAGTACTGGTCATGTTCAAGAAGCTGACCATCTGAGTTGCTGTGATTTGCCACAAGATCTATGAGCACAGCATGTATTTTCATTTCCTTCCCTTGTCAGATTTGAATCAGCCTTATCATTATGCCTAAAAGGGAAATAAGTGTTACATTAGGTTATCTGTTTATGACCTGCCAAATCTATGTTCACAAATACCTGTTACATCTTGTATATATTGAGAGAAAGAGAGAGAAATCTATGCTTTGGTTTCCTACAACCTACTCTCTTCATTCTCTGTAGAAAAAAATATTTTCATTTATTTGGTTAAAATTATTCTTTTAATAGGGAGACCAGTGCGCATGACATTTATTTATCCTCTAAAACTGATAAGATTAATACAGTTACTGTTTAGATAAGTCAGTGTCAGTAAAAATGTAGTTGGGAAGAAATTCTAGAAGAGGGTTGATGATCTGGAGAAGGTTTTCAGAAAGTGAATAGTGTTGGATCTGAGATGGAAGTGGAGTGAGAAATTAAGGGTATCACGTGGTACATTTTCTTTATGATAAGCAAACATATGTAAGACATTACATATTGTATATGTAATGTCTCCTGTTCTTATATAAAACATGTATATTCAATTGTTATGTTGTCATTCTAATTGTTTCCTCTTGCCCTATATTACAGATGCAGAAGGCAGATCCTAACTATGGTGTTGGCATTAACCCTATTAGCCGTCTCATTCAAATCAGACAGGCTAACAAAAAGAAAGAACCTATATACTCTCTAATTGCTGAACATGGTCTCCCCTGGCGCAGAGAATTTGTCATGCAGGTTAGAGCATTTTTTTCTCTCTCCTCACCTCCAAAGTAAAATGGCTGTACACTTAAAATACAGGAACACATCATCAGATCTTAATGCTATTATTGTGTTGTGGTTTCTGAATAAGGCATCTAATTCTGCAAAGTTACCAGCAAGCACAAAAAGTTTTAGTTTGTGGAAAAGAAGGAAGGACTCTACTCCCAAACAGGTAAAAGTGGATAGTAGTAATTGTATAGGCATGGCTGTGTGGTTAAGAAGTTTGTTTTTCAACCACGTGGTTTCAAGTTCAGTCCCACTTGTAGTACTTTGAGTAGGTATCTCTTACTATAGCTCCAGGCTGACCAAAAACGTTCTGAGTGAATCTGAAAGCTAGAAACTCAAAGAAGCTCATTTTGTGTGTATGTGTGTGTATGTAAAATCATTATCATTTAACATCCATTGATTTGGGCCTTCTTGTCTTGACATAGTGTGATAGTTGTAATTGAATGTCACTGTCATACAGTTAGCGTTATTTGTTTTGCATCTTCTATGAAAAATGCTTGGTAATGGGAAATTATTGCTTTACAGGGAAACAAATGAGGGTTGGCAACAAGAAGCCATAGAGATTCTGCCAAAATGAATGCTATCTCATCCATACAAGCAGAGAAAAGTTGACATTAAATTGATGATGGTTATGTTGATGGCAGTGGTGGCACTACACAAGAAGTGTAGTGAGATCACAGGCAGACTGACATATCTATACACATATGCATGAGTATATTTATACATATAAATAATCAGAAGTTTTGATGATGAGGAAACGATGATAGATGTGTGTGTGTATCTGCTTTTCTCTGTCTCTCTCGATCCCCCTCACTCGCAATCTCTCTTCTCCTACCTATTTGCATTGACCCCTCGCTTCGTTCACCAGGCCTATAAAACTATAGCGTGAGCATCGAACCCCTTCACTCGTTCATAGAACCACTGCCGAATTAATACGACCATAGAAGCATGTACAGATAAGTTCTGTCTTTCTCACCTGTATTGTACTTTTCTATGTATTTTTTGTCCTGATTCGTAATATCTTAAGTGCTCAAATTCATTTTCAGTAGTCCCTAATGATGTTGTCAAACTCATTCATTTATTCAAGTTTTTCAGTTTTAATTTCCTCACATAGTCACCTATCTCTATAATTCTGTCTTAGACTTAGCTGGCCGAAAACCCTTATTTCTCAAAATTCTATTTATACCATTCAATATTTAATGTGTCTATGTGACAGAAATCCCCAAACCTACCTCTCTATTCTCCCTCATGCTGGCATAACCCCCGCCCCCACCCCCCACCCCTCTGTTTTCCTCTGTCTCTTTCGATATCTGCTTTTCTCTGTCTCTCTCGATCCCCCTCGCTCGCAATCTCTCTTCTCCTACCTATTTGCATTGACCCCTCGCTTTGTCCACCAGGCCAATAAAACTACAGCGCGTGCGACCGAATTACCTCTGCAGCAATGGCCTTGGTGCAACCGCCCTCCCACCCCCACTGCCAGTACCGGAAGTCCCTATCCTCTACACCAGTACCAGAAGTTCTTAACTGTTTCCCATGAACACTTCTAAAGACTCCACGCCATTCCCCCCACCCCCACTTAGGGTTTATCTCCTATGTAAGGAAGCAATCATTTGGTGCAAAATACGATAGTGTAGTAGATGCAGGCTGAAGTGATTGCTACTGATTGTTTATGAATTCTGCAAAATGCGAGCTTTCTTTTCAGGTACATGACGCTGCTGTTCCCCGCCCCAGGGTCTCATGGTCCCATACCTCCCACACCCTCAGGTTTGGCACTCTTAACATCGGCACACTGAAAGGTAGGTCTGGTGAAATTGTTGAGATGATTGAACGGAGACGTGTCGATATCTGCTGCCTCCAAGAAGTAAGGTGGAGAGGTGGTTCCGCTAGGTTCCTCACAGGCAAAGAACACAGGTACAAGATTTTCTGGGCAGGGAACACAGACGGGGTCAGGGGCGTGGGTATATTTCTTGCAGAGAAATGGGTGGATAAGGTAATCGAGGTAGTTAGAGTATCCGATAGAATACTTAAGATTAGATTAGTCCTTCACCATGGGTTAGCAACCATTATCTCGGCCTATGCCCCTCAGCCTGGGCTACCCGACGGACAGAAAGACCAATTTTATGACTCCCTCCTGTAGACTACCTCGTCGACGAATGACAGGGACCTTCTCTTTGTGGCTGGTGACTTCAATGGTCAAGTTGGACAACATTCAGGGGGCTTATATGGCGTACATGGAAGCTATGGTTTTGGTTCCCGCAACGAGGAGGGAACCAGGCTGCTGGAGTTCTGTGATGCAAATGACCTTATGGTCTACAATACTAACTTCAGGAAGCCTGCCAGTCACCTAGTCACCTACCATTCTGGCAGACACACTAGCCAAATTGACTACATCCTCGCCAGGAAAAGGGAAAGATGGCTGCTTATAAATGCCAAAACCTTCCCAGGCAAAGAATGTACCCCACAACATAGACTAGTAGTTAGTGACTTCAGGATCAGGGCTAAGTGGTTGCCTAGAAGACGACCAGCTTGGAGAAGAAGGGTCTAGAAGCTCAAAGATCCTGCGAATGGACAGAGATTTAGAGACTTATTACTCGGAGCCTTCGACAAATTAGAGGGGGATGTAGATTCACACAATGTAGAAGACAACTGGACTTTTCTACGGGACAACCTGCTGAGGGCCACTGACCAGATCTGTGGATGGTGCAAAGTCCCCTCTCTACCGAAAATAACGTGGTGGTGGAATAATATTGTCGACAGGGCAATTAGGGAAAAGAAACAGGACTGGAAGAACAGTGGTAGCAGGGAATTGTATCAGACTGCCAGAAGGAAAGCTAGGCGACAGGTTTATTTAGCCAGAGGGGAGGCCGATAAGAAAAAGTTTGCCAATGTTCTGTGCTGTGAGGACCAAAGACTTGAGGTATTTCGTGTTGCAAGACAGTGTGTGAGAGAGAATCGTGATGTCGTGGGTGAGAAATGTGTTCGCATGGATGTTGGTACGCTTGCACTAAACGAGGCTGCAAAGAAAGAGGTTTGGAGACGCCACTACGAAAGATTGCTCCATAAAGAGAATGAATGGGAGAAAGAGAGTCTGCCGAATGTCGACCCAACTGAGGGACCAGCTATCCGAGTTGACCGTACCATGGTAGATAAAGCAATTAAGAGTATGAAGACAGGGAAGGCGCCCAGCCCATCAGGAATCACTGCAGAGATGCTCAAAATATGTCAGTGTCAGCTATAGCCTAGTCACTGTATTTTTAACCAGGTGATACTCAAAGGAGTCATAACTAATGACTGGTGTAGCAGCACCATAGTCAACTGCTACAAAGGTAAAGGTGACGCTTTAGATACAAATAATTACAGAGGTATCAAGTTGTTAGATCAGGTAATGAAAGTCACGGAGAGGGTCATAGCCCAACTCCTCAGGGAGCAGGTCAGTTTAGATGAGATGCAGTTTGGGTTCGTGCCTGGGAAAAGCACCACTGATGCTATATTTCTGGTAAGACAGCTGCAGGAGAAATACCTAGCCAAGGATAAACCTCTGTACCTGGCTTTCGTTGACATGGAGAAAGCCTTTGACAGGGTCCCCCGATCCCTCATCTGGTGGTCAATGAGGAAACTAGGTATAGAAGAATGGTTAGTGAGAGCTGTGCGAGCCATGTACAGAGACGCTGTCAGTAAGGTGAGGGTTGGTAATGAGTACAGTGAAGTACTCCGGGTAGAGGTAGGGGTCCACCAAGGTTCAGTCCTCAGCCCCCTCCTATTTATCATAGTCCTCCAGGCTATAACAGAGGAATTCAAGACAGGATACCCCTGGAAGCTCCTCTATGCTGATGACCTTGCACTAATTGCTGAGTCACTATCAGAACTAGAAGTTTCAGGTGTGGAAGCAAGGACTAGAATCGAAGGGCCTTAGAGTCAACCTAACTAACTTCAGGTAGATGGCCCTGCTCGATATGTAGAAAAGGTGTAGGTAGAAACTCTAAGATGCATCCAGTGCAAGCTAGGGACGCATAAGAGGTGCAGCAATATCAAAGGAAGGTTAACTAGGAAGTTAGTTTTTGTATGTAGCAGATGTTCAGGAGCTATAAACACTGTAAATGTGCAGAAAACAACTTCTGCCACATTCCAGGGAGAAAAACTAGAAGTGGTTGATAGCTTCCGATATCTAGGTGACCAAGTTAGTAGTGGGGGAGGGTGCGCTGAAAGTGTAGCTACTAGAATAAGAATAGCCTGGGCAAAGTTCAGAGAGCTCTTACCTCTGTTAGTGACAAAGGGCCTCGCACTCAGAGTAAAAGCAGACTGTATGATGCATGTGTATGAACAGCCATGCTTCATGGCAGTGAAACATGGGCCGTGACTGCCGAAGACATGCGTAGGCTCGCAAGGAATGAAGCCAGTATGTTCCGATGGATGTGTAATGTCAGTGTGCATACTAGACAGAGTGTAAGTACCTTTAGAGAAAAGTTGAACCTAAGAAGCATCAGTTGTGGTGTGCAAGAGAGACAATTGCGCTGGTATGGTCATGTGGCGAGAATGGACGAGGATAGTTGTGTGAAAAAGTGCCACACCCTAGCAGTGGAGGGAACCTGTGGAAGAGGTAGGCCCAGGAAGACCTGGGATGAGGTGGTGAGGCAAGACCTTCGAACATTGGGCCTCACCGAGGCGATGACTTCTGACCGAGACCTTTGGAAATATGTTGTGCGTGAGAAGACCCGGCAAGCCAAGTGAGACCGAAATCCAAGGCCTCTGCCAGGGGTGTAGCCAGCCTACTTATGCATACCTTTCCTTCATTGGACACTAAACTTCGCTTGCGAAGACCTGTTGAAGCAAGTGAAATCGAAATCAAACTAAATTCGATGACTGGCACCCATGCCAACCTCTCCTTCATTGGACACGAATCTCAGCTTGCGAAGACCTGTTGGGGCAAGCGAAATCGTGATGGCACCTGTGCCCAACGTCACCTTTCTGGCACTTGTGCCCGCAGCATGTCTAAGGACTTTCAAGCGAGATCGTTGCCAGTGCCCCTGGACTGGCTCTTGTGCTGGTGGCACATAAAATACACCATTTTGAGCGTGGCCGTTGCCAGTATCGCCTGACTGGCCTTCGTGCGGGTGACACGTAAAAGCCCCTACTACAGTCTCGGAGTGGTTGGCGTTAGGAAGAGCATCCAGCTGTAGAAACTCTGCCAAATCAGATTGGAGCCTGGTGTAGCCATCTGGTTCCACCAGTCCTCAGTCAAATCGTCCAATCCATGCTAGCATGGAAAGCGGACGTTAAACGATGATGATGATATATATATATATATATATATATGCACGTTAGAAAATCATTCGAGCGAGGTCGTTGCCAGTGCTGCTGGACTGGCTCCTGTGCAGGTGGCACATAAAAAACACCATTTTGAGTGTGGCCGTTGCCAGTACCATGTGATTGGCCCTTGTGCCGGTGGCACATAAAAGCACCCACTACACTCTCAGAGTAGTTGGCATTAGGAAAGGCATCCAGCTGTAGAAACTCTGCCAGATCAGATTGGAGCCTGGTGTAGCCATCTGGTTCACCAGTCCTCAGTCAAATTGTCCAACTCATGCTAGCATGGAAAGCGGACGTTAAATGATGTTGATGATGATGATATATATCTCAGTGTCATCATCATTTGACATCTGTTTTCCAGGCTGGCATGGGTTGAATGGTTTGACAGGAGCTGGCAATGCAGAGGACTGCACCAAGTTCCACTGTCTGCTTTGGCATGGTTTTTACATCTTCATCATCATCATCATCATCATCATCATCATCATCATCATTTAACGTCTGTGTTCCATGCTAGCATGAGTGGGATGGTACCACAAGTGCCAGCCAAACCAAAGCCTGCACCAGACTTCTGTGACTGTTATGGCAGGATTTTTACAGCTGGATGCCCTTCCAAACACCAGCCACTTTATAGTGTAGATTGGATGCTTTTTAAGTGGCATCTGCACTAACAGTAGGTACATGCAAGACAAAAACTTTTAAGACGGGAGGAGGCATTGGAGGAGATAGTGAGACAGATATAGGTGTCTTGCTGAAGAGGAAGTATCAAGTTACCAGGCTGGAGAGAGAAAGGTCAGGAATGATGACAGAAACAGATGTGCTACCTGCCTTTCCTAATACAGGTGACTTGCTATAGAGGAAATACATAGTTACCACAGTTAGAGGGAGATAGTGAGAGACAGATGGTGGCAATGAGCGAGGGCATACTCTCAATGTATAGGAATGAGAATATAAATTGGTTGAGCATTGCTAAAGGTGCATGTGTAGTGAGTCCACATGACTACCAAGAAGTTGGGAAGGAGGAGACTGCATCACTTGGTGAAACTTGTGTATATTGAGGGATGGACAAGATAGCAATAATACAGTGGGAAAGGCAGTGAGCACAGGATTGGGATGCAGAAGTGGGGCAGTTGAGATAAGCATATTGCATGAAAAGGGAAGAAATGTGAGGAAGAGAGGAGAGATGTAGTTTGGTTTATTGAAGTAGGGTGTGTGATAAACTTTTATGTTACATGTGAGTGGAAAACAGCGCTTCCTGAACTCAGTTTTGCTGAGGTGGGTGGGTTTTCTCAAGAACCTCATTGCCAGACATCTTGAGCCATTGTCATCACCTCCATGTGGCCCAACATCTTGAGGTTGGTCCTCACTACTTCATACCATGTCTTCCTAAGTCTCCCTCTTCCACACTTGCCATCTACTTTAAACAGTTGACATTTTTTTATACAGCTGCCTTCATTCTTACTCATCACATGTCCAAACCAGTGTAGTCTTCTTTTTTATATGCTGCATCTGATTCCTCTTATGCCCAATAATTCTCTCAGCCCATTTACACTTTTTCATGTGCAACACTAGTGTTGCATATCCATCAGAGTATATTAGCTTCATTCCTCTCTAGTCTATTCATGTTTTCTGCATTCAGAGCCCATGTCTCACTACCATGAAGTATAGCCATTCATACACAAGCATCATACAATCTGCCTTTCACTCTAAGAGAGAATCCTTTTGTTGCCAGCAAAGGTAATATCTCTCTGAACTTCCTCTACCCTATTCTAATTCTACTAACAATAATTTCTGAACATCTTCTGCCCACTGCTAATTTGGTCACCTAGGGAACAGAAACTATCTACAACCTCAAGAGCCGCCTGAGCATTTGAGAGAGTCTAATTCCCACATGTTCTTAGTGCTTATTGTTTCTGTGCATCTGCCACATACAAAGATGGCTTTCTCTGCTAACCTACGTGACATTCCACTGCTCTTATCTGTCCATAGCTTGCACTTGGTGCAACAAATAGAATTTCTTCTAATACCTTTCTTACTATCATCAACTTAGCACTGAAATTCTCATTTGAATATGACTAGGTTATTTTGGCTGTTTTGGTATCATTTGACAATGTAATTCTCAGCCAAATTCAGGTGGTTTGGTATCAAAATAGTTAAGCATCTCAATGGTCCAGAAACTTCCCCTGTCTTATTGTTGTGGTGAAATCCTGACACTCCTGTGAGATAGAAAGTCAACTGTCCTAAACCGTATAAAGGTGCATGTGCACTGTCAGTGAGGGACAGTGTGGTGTGTGCAGGCTCTTTGTGAAGACAGTCATAGAGTCGTTGAGAAGAGATATTGTTTATTACGGGTTACTTCTGATTTATATTTGTATTGTTATAGCTTTGTTATAAGTCCACATTATAAAGTGGCATATTCAGTGAGTTCAAAGAAGGACATAGCAGTGTCGATGAGACATTCGAAGTTCACAGTGGATGTTCTTAGCATAGCTTCCATAGTTCAGTTGCAATGGCAACTACAACAACAAGAGCAGAAACAGTTGAAAAAGCAACAAGAAGAACAGAAACAGCAAGAACAGGTATAACAGCAACTACAACAACAAAATCAACAGTTGTTGGAATTATTGTTGCAGTCAAAAAATACTTCAGGTTCATTTTCGGCAGACACAGTTGCTAATTCAATTGAAGAATTTACATATAATCCAGAAGAAGGGATTACGTTTTCTGCATACTTCAGAAGGTATTAAGGAATCTTCAAGGAAGAGTGTAAAAGCTGGGCAGATGAAAAGAAGGTACGTCTTTTAAGGAAATTATCACCAGCAGAACATGAAAAGTTTTGTAATTACATCTTGCTGAGAAAACCATCCGAAATTTGTTTCGAGGAAACAATTAAGCTTTTATCTAAAATATTCAGAAATAATTACAGAGGTATCAAATTGTTGGATCGGGTGATGAAAGTTATGGCTCAACTAATTAGGGAAAGAGTTAACCTAGATGCGATGCAGTTTGGTTTTGTGCCAAAGAGAAGCACCACTGATACTTTATTTCTGGTAAGACAACTGCAGGAGAAATACGTTGCCAAAGACAAACCTCTGTACTTGGCCTTTATTGACTTGGAGAAAGTCTTTGACAGGGTCCCCCAATCCCTTATCTGGTGGTCAGTGTGGAAACTAGCGATAGACAAGTGGTTGATGATAGCTGTATGAGTCATGTACTGTGATGCGATCAGTAAGGTGATGGTTGGCAATGAGTACAGCAAAGAAGTCAGGGTACAAGTAGGGGTTCACCAAGAATCAGTCCTCAGCCACCTCTTGTTCATCATAGCCCTCCAGGCAATAACAGAGGAATTTAAGACAGGCTGGCTTGGGAGCTCCTCTATGCTGATGACCTTGCTCTTATAGCTGAATCACTACCAGAACTAGAGAACTTTCAGGTATGGAAGCAAAGTCTAGAATCAAAGGGCCTTAGAGTTAACCTATCAAAAACCAAAGTCTTAGTAGGAAGGTAGACAAATCACAAGTCCCTTCAGGTAGATGGCTCTGTAGTGAAACTTCTCTCTCGGGCATTCAATCATAAATGATAACGAAGCTGCTAACATCTAGCCTTAGGCTGCCTTGGACCCTTCTGTCCACCATTTTGATTGGTTCTTATTTGCGCGGCAATTGTCCCCATGTTCTGCTTGCTAAGGGTGGATTACGTCCAATCGTGGCCTTCAGAGAGAGTTTTTCTGGGTTTCCGGTGAGCCCTGTTTCGCCCATAAATAAGCCCGATCCAACGACATTAGTCGTCTTTGATTCCAGATCTCTCACAGGTCTGGTCGCTGATCACACATACAGAACACAGCTACAGCCAGTTCCAGCGCCGATGTCTTCACCACCTATGTACTGACCACCACAATGTCGTGCACCAGCAACCCCACCACCAGGTACACACCAATATCAACACACTCGGTTTTATATCGACACTGTTTGAGTGGATTGTTTCCACCACGAGCAACAGTCAGAACTAACCAGTGAGAATATTTCGTATCAGGTAAAATGGTCACAGCATTCGATGCTCAACTCACATATTGTGATACCACAGCTCTGCTACTTGACCACAACTTCCTGCGTATGAACATTCTATTTCCTTGTGTAACTCTAATACGAACTGGTATTTCTCTATCTCAGTGTTTGAGACTTGTAGTCTATGTTACAGACACTCTTTCTATGTTCTGTGTTCCTCTCATTCACACGCACACTTGTACTCTCACATATTGTACATACACTATTGCTTATACGACTGTCCGTTACTTCACATTGTTGTATTCATTCTCTTGTACACGAAGGCCTGACTTATCTACTGTGTTATTTATATATGTTGCATGCGCGCACACAGACACAAACAGTTTCACTATGTTAATAAACTTACTCTCTATATATCTAACGGTTGTGTTTGTCCTAAGTTCTTTTACTGGCACTATGGCTCGTATCTCTCACGATGAGTCTTCTATCTTATATATATATATATATATCATTTTGTTTCCGTCTACGTCACCATCTCCTTTGGTTTGCACGGTCGAATTATTATAGCCCTGTTTGATCTGTAGAAAAGGTGTAGGTAGAAACTCCAAAGAGCACCCAGTGTATGCTTTGGACACATAAAAGGTGCAGTAATATCAGAGGGAGATTAACAGGGAAACTAACTTTTCTATGTGGAAGATGCACAGATACAATAAACACTAAAAATGTACAAAAAATAGACTCCATCCAGGCATGCAAGCTAGAAGTAGTAGATAGCATTTGTTATCTAGGTGACCAAGTTAGTAGAGGAGGTGGATGCTCCGAAAGCGTAGCTGTGAGGATAAGATTAGGCTGGGCAAAGTTCAGAGAGCTCCTATCTCTGCTGGCAACAAGGGGCTTCTCTCTCAGAGTGAAAGGCAGATTGTATGATGCCTGTGTGTGAACAGCTATGCCACATGGGAATGAAATATGGGCTGTGACAGCCAAGGACATGCACAGGCTTGAAAGAAATGAAGCCAGTATGCTTCGCTGGATGTGCAATATCAGTGTGCATGTGCGACAGAGTGTAAGCATCTTGAGAAAAAAGTTAGGCATAAGAGATGGTGTGCAAGAGTAGTTAGGCATTAGATGTGGTGTGCAAGAGAGACAACTGCACTGGTATGGTGATGTGATGCATATGGACAAGGACAGCTGTGTAAAGAAGTGCCGATCTCTAACTGTGGATGGAACCTGTGGTAGAGGTAGACCCAGGAAGACATGAGACGAAGTGGTGAAGCTTGATCTTTAAGCCTCACAGAGGCAATGACTAGTGGCAGAGATCTTTGGTGATATGCTGTGCTTGAGAAGGCCTGTCAAGCAAAGAGAAATTGTAGTCAAGGCTGATGCTAGTGTCGCATAACTGGCACCCATGCCGGTAGCATGTAGAGAGCACCATTCAAGCATTGGGCCTCATGGAGGCAAAGTGGCTGAGTTCCTTTCAAGTGTTGGGCCTAACAGAGACAAAAGTGGCTGAGTATCTTTCGAGTGATGGGCCTCAGGAGGCAAAATGGCTGTTCCATTTGAGTGTTGGGCCTCATGGAGGCAAAGTGGCTGAGTTCCTTTCAAGTGTTGGGCCTCACAGAGGCAATGACCGTGACCCTTGGCATTATGTCGTGCTTGAAAAGACCCATCAAGCCGACCAAAATGGCAGTCACGGCAGATACCAGTGTCACACAAATGGCACCCATGCCAGTGGCACATATAAGCACTCATTACACTATCAAAGTGGTTGGCGTTAGGAAGGGCATCCAGCCATAGAAAACCATGCCATATCAGACTGGAGTCTGGTGTAGCCTACCGGTTCCCAGCCCTGGTCAACCCATGTCAGCATGGACAACATATGTTTATTGATGATGATGATAGATGTGTGTGTGTGTGCAGATATATACAATGTAATACTATTATGTACAGAGTGATAGGGATAATAATTATCAGTATAATACTCTCTTTGAACAAGTCAAAAGGTTTTTATTTCTTTCAGATCTAGGCAGGTAAAATGTTCATACAAGAAATGAAAAGACATGCAGTCATTGTTGCCACATGTGCAGAACACAGTAATTTAGGAATTGCTAAGTTTCTAAATGTTGCAATTCAGATTGAATTGTAACCCTTTGATGAGAATACTTCAACTGAATCAAAGGGGTAAAAGGACATTCTAAATGCTCAAACATTGTAATTTATCCAGTGAGTTCAAAACATTATTGATGATGCCCCTGAAAAAGTCAATGAGGGTTATAGCCAAAGAACTTCACATTCGGAGTGGACTATCAGAACTGTATTGTATGAGGACATTCATATAAGTCATATGTACTAAAAGAAAAGCCAATTCATTTCTGAAAAGACACAGGTAAACCATTTCCTGTGTCAAATTGTTACTTAACTAGGTTAAAAACCTTCACAGACGTAGCATAATAAGAAAACTTCAACCAAGACCAGAATTCTAACAGAAGAAATGACATGGTTAGGTGTAGATCTTTCTGATGTCTCCAGAGTGATGCATACTAACTGCAATTGTTTTAGGAGTGGTGAGTAAGGGAGGTCATGTCATGTCACCTTACATCATTCCACAGGATACATTGAGGTGCTGGAGACTTGTTAATCCCTGGATCAGTGGAAGCCCATACATATTTCAACAAGTCTAAGCACTTCACAAAGCCCACAAAATCCAAGAATTGATTTCAAACAATCTTTACAATCACATGCCACCAAACTTGTGACCTCCAAACTCACCAGATTTAAATCCTATGGACTACTATGTTTGGAACATTGTTGAAAGGGAGACTAAGAGATGTCCTCACAATATCATACTTCACTAGAGACCATTATTGTCCAGAGGATATCCAAAATGTATAAGGTCTATTTGATGCAGGTATGTCATTGATTCTGGTCCTGCATTGAAGCAGAAGGCAGATTCATAGAATAATCTTTCTTATAGGAAGGCTTATTGAGAACATGCATACAAATTTATATTAAAATTCTTTTCGCTTTTGAAAACTTGAAGTTGTTTTATTAAATTACCAAATATATCCTTAAATACCCCTTACACCCTGTACATACACATACATGCACACACGCACTTGTACATGTAACAAGTGCAGGTGTTCTTTGCCAAAATGTTTATAAATTGCTGGATAGTTATATTTTTTAGTGTGCCACATAATTATATGAAACTAATTTAGTACAGGGTAAGTCAGATACAACATTGATATAATTTTGATGGGACCCAACATAGAAAGTGTAAGTAATGTACCATCAAAATGTAAGAAAATAATGTCTAAAGATTATCTTTTATAATATAAATGTTATTAGTTTATATACATTTATGACCAATGTATTTTAAAGTAAAAAATTGAACAACTCCTTTTTTGTTTATGATGGACTTGTATGCTTAGTTCAAATATGAAATTATTGATGTTCCCAATGTGTAATAGCTAGCATATTTGGTTTCTTGGTAGAATATAATCTGATAGATTTCTTTTTGAATTTTTTATAATTTGAACCATCAGATGTGTTTATAAAATAGGGAGTAAGTTGACATTATAAAAGATAACTTTAAAAAAAAATTATGCAGCAAAATGTGATAGTTTATGTATTTTTGAATTGAAACTTGTTTAACCCTTAAACGTTTGCAAACTGAAGCTTTTTTAACCTTTAACATTTTGTTACAATAGGTAACTGTTGATGACCATGTATATACTGGTGTAGGACAGAATAAGAAATTAGCTAAACGGAACGCTGCTGAAGGTATGCTTCAGTTGCTTGGTTACAGTCGACCAGCACCTCAGCCAGCAAAGCCTGCAATCAAAACTGGAAGTAATTCAGAGGTAAAGTTTAAAGCTCTTAACTTTCCCTTAATTTTAGTAAAAACTTGTATTTGTCTAAAAATTTCTCCTATTGCCCTAAGTTCCTTCCATATACTAATCTGTGATGTTTCAAGTTTCCTATAATTGCTGTAACTTTTACTCAGAATCTTTACCATTTTAAAGTCCTGTTTCCTTGTAATTTAAGGGAAATTTAGTTCTTGTTTCTGATACATCTCACAATCACCCTTTATCTTTCTCAGAATTGCATGTAGATCTAGATTAAAAAACAAACAAAATCTAAAAACTAATTCCTTGATTCTGCATTAAAAGCATAAATTAAAGATATTAAAAACATTTGTAAGTTACAGCAAACTCATTAGTAGGAGAGAGAGAGAGAGAGAGAGAGAGAGAGAGAGAGACTCAAAAACGAATATGTAATCACTACCACAAATTGTTCAACTATTCAAAATCAGGAGAAAAAAAATTTACATCTGGCCAATAGTTTACAAAATAATATTCATTGCTCAATATAATTTTTATTGGCAAAATTTGACCAATATTTCTCAAAGAAAAACGAAATTTACATGTACAAGAATGTCCACTAGGTAAAATTCAGATGTCACTCTTCACATGTTAAAACAGCCTAAAGGAATAAACAACATTCTCAATATGATGGTTCCATGCTTGTGGCTCAATTTAGTGCATTTTTTCGTAGCAATTTTTACATTTGCTTCAGAGCTAAATGTCTGTCTATTCAATGAATTTTGAAGAGACTGAAACAGGTGGAAATCTGAAGGCACAATATATGTTTACTCATTTCTTGAAATTCTGGCTCAAATTCAATATTTGAAACTTTGGATTCATATTCTGACTTCTTGCTGTGTGAGGACATGTCAGTTTCACGAATAGCATCAGTATACCACCTTCTTTATTGACTTAGTGCTTTTTTGCCATACTATGGCCAAATTCAGCAATGACCATTTTGAATTTGCAAGAAAATAAGTGAAAATTAATAAAATTTTCAATTTTATATTATATAATGATTATCGATTTTATATCAAATTAAAGCAAAAACAGTCTTCTTCAAGACTATGATTTTCAACACAAATTGAGTTATAGCACTCTGACGCATTGAACTAGAGTGAGGACTACTGTTCAGATGTCAAAAAAAAAAAGAAGGGAGAAGCTTTGTGAATGAGTGGAAATATCAGGGTGACTGAGAGACCCTGGCATGATATGTAAGTGTCAGATTTTGATAAAAACGATATGAGAAGAAAGTTTACATCTAGAACTTTCAAATGATATATAATTTCTATGGAAAATATGTACTTTGACATGAAAATGATCAAGCAAAAAGTGTGTTTTTGTGTGGTCAAACTAGGCTTGTTTCCCTTCTATGGCACTGGATGTCTGTGTGTGTAATACGTATGCATTTCTACGGTTTTTAACTGATTTTCACCAAACGTTACACACACACACATTACTTATGTGCTTAAGGATGGTCGTGCACTATCATTTTTGCCCAGAGCTCCCACATAAGCGAGAAACTGGGATAAACGGTTTTTCTCTAAAAACTGCTGTTTTCAACTGATTCTCTCCTTTTTCTCATTCTCTGTTTCTCTTGTATACATATATACTCTCACCCTCTAATAGTTTCTCTCTTTTAGTCTGTCTTCTTTCTTTCTTTCTTTCTTTCCTTCTGTCCCTCCTTCCATCATTCCTTTTCTTTCTTTCTCCCTTTCTTTCCCTCTTTCTTTTGTTCTTTCTATCTCCCTCTTTCTTTCCTTCCTTCTTTCTCCCTCCCCTCCCTCTATTTTGTTTTCTTTCTGGTCAACTAAAGGCAGTGCTCCAGCGTGGCCACAGTCAAAAGACTGAAACAAAAGAATAAAAAAACTATGCCATTTTAATCCTGAGCATCGCCAGGTATGTCTGCTAGTACCTACTAAAACATCTTTTGCTGTGCTTACATTTTAGACTTCTTTATTCTAGATTTTTTGTCCATGTTTGGAACTCCTGTAATTCTTTTAGTAGTCATCAACATACAGAAGTTCCCACTGGTAGCCAGTTTTGAACTACTGTAATGACCTAGAAGAAAATAAAGAAGAGGAGACTAAAACTAAGCCCTGATAGAGTAACTGGATATGAAATTCCTTACTGAACATTTTGCTAAAACCCTCCTTGCTTTATACATGACCTTCACAAGTCATTCATCTACACTTAATTTTTCTAACAGCCACCAAACTACATAGTATAGAATTCTGTCAATGACCCTATGTAGGTTTATGAAAGCTAGGTAAAGTGATTTGCTCTTAACTAAGAACTTGTACAATTAGATGTCTTATGACAAGCTGCATCTCATCTAAATAATGCTTTTCCTATTTAAACTGCTATTATTTTTTTTCATTATGGACCATTGATTTGATTCTTCTGTAACTGCTATTTTCTAGAGCATCTTTATCTTTATCGCAGTTAATAATGCTACACCAATCATTTGGGGTTGACCCCGCCCTCCTTATTGTATCTGATTGACTTTGCGAGTGAGTAGTATGTGTCCTATTTTATTGATTGATCAGTTGCTTTCTTTGCCTTGTAACTCTTGATGGCTCTTTTGACTGTACAGCTTAAAATTTTTTTTTTTACTAAATTGTACTCACAAGTACAATGCAAAGCTGTTTCTAACAGGATTATGAGATTTATATAGAGAAATCAGGAATTTAAGAGTTGAACGATTTTATCAGTTATGACACTGTTGTATTGATCCTTTGTGATCTACAGCAGAGTGCATGAACAATGTGCCATTATTATTATTATCTCTTCATTCTGATGAGACTGGGAAGTCCTTGAAATGTTAGTGAGTAAATGGATGTAGGAACACTATTGCTCCAAAGGATTAATGAAGAAATATGAAAAATCTTTAGTAAAACGGATCGAACTTGGATGTAGTTGTGTCTTTAATATTAAAACAATTGAAAGAAAACTTTATTACACATACTCGAACACACAGAGATATGTGCTTTTGTGTGTGTATATGAGTGGGTGGGGGTCTGTGCTTATGTTTCTGCTCTGTTGTATCTCTTTCTAGTCCCATAACTTTGTGGTTAGAAAATAAGAAGAGATCAAGTACTAAACAGGGGACATAATTATTGTGGTTGATATGAAGTTGGTGCCCTTGCATTGTTTTAGTTCAGTGACTAAAACTAATAAAATGTAAAACAGCATATGCAATTTAAGAATTGAAAGTTCAGTTCTGATTTTATGATCTTGAATTACAAGAAAAAAGAATTTTTAGCTGTAGATTTAGTATTCAGTGAGGTTTATATTCTAGTAATGGAAATCTAATCAGTTGAAAACCTTCTTCTTTGTTTAGGGTTCCAACTGTGATAAAAAAGTTACATTTCTGGATACAGAAGTTTCATCATCATCTACGGGTAAATAGAATTATACACAATTATTTTATTTCTTCCTTTGTTTATCTAATTTTTTCCTATACTAGTCTTCTTGATTTATCTTTATTCTTTTAAAAAGTTAATTGAATAGTGGCAAATAGTTAGTGTGCATAACAGCCTCTTAAAGAATGCAGAGTCGCAAAATACCATCTTGTAGATCATTGACATGGTACATTCAACACAGTTCACTGCTTCAGAGACTTATTATTCATGCTTACCTTTAATTTAACACTATAACACTTGAGTGGTGCTCTACTGGCATTGTGTTCTTTCTAAGCTTGAGAATGTGGATAACTCCTAGAGTTGTAGGAGAATGTCAAATTTCAGATAAGCTCCTTGTTATACCAAATAGCAATTCATTGTACATATAAGTATGGTTATATGATTGAATGTCAATGATCTTGAGGTATAATTGTTGATAAGAAGATCAGAAGCTCAACAATGAAATGGATGTTTGTGTGTGAATTGAATTTTAAAGAAGAATTTGAATCTTTGCTTCAGGAGTTCCTGTGAATGGGGCCGTTAATGGCCGTGTTGGTTGTCAACTAATGCCTGGTTTGTTGCTTGTACCAGAAGCTAATTTGCATGCTACCAAGTCTACAAGTAAGAATATATTTTGTATATTTCTTAGCCTTGTGCATATACATTGTGAGCTGGCTTCCTTCTGTTAATTAAAGCATCTTTGATAAAAAAAAAAATGTCTAAATTTTATTTCAGGTTGTCCTATGCAGCTATTATTTCATATCAAACATAAATGACTTTATATATTTTTCTTGCATACATTTTTTTTCCATTCTCTAACAGTTTGAGATACTTTTATCTGCATATGCAAGGCATAGTTTTAACATTTATCGTTTCTATAATTTTTTAATGTTAAGACATTTCAAATTCTTCTGTACCAAGTTTGATCCATGTGTACTTATATACATTGTGAACAGGTTATTTTCATTTGCTATATCTTTTATGTGGATCTTTTAGAAATAAAAAGAAAATAGTTACAAATAGGTTAAGAAAATCAAATTTCTTTTTGTTATTACAGGCACAGGTGTGGTGAAGAAGTTTTGCTTTACGACCTTGTGGTTCCATGCCCTGTCCCACTGCACAGCACACTGGGCAAAAATATCTGCTTTAATCTTAGGTTGACTGAAGCCTTGTGAGTGGATTTGGTAGATGGAAACTGAAAAGAATCCTATTATGTGTGTGTGTGTGTGTGTGTATGTATATATATATATATATACAGGGGTTGGACAAAATAATAGAAACGCCTAACATCAAAAGCTTGTTTATTTTTATGTTTTTTGATTTATTATTAGTGTTGCTTAACCCTTTTGTTACAATATTTCTGACCAAAATACACCCCTCATGAGTTTCAATTAAATTCTAAAATAATCATGAATTTAGACTAGTTTCATTAAACAGCTGTAACTTTTTTACTTATTAATATATTAATGTGATATTTGGAACATAATTAAAGAAATGGTTCTTAATCAATTCTATTGCATAACTTTTGTCTCAAAGTGACTCTAATTACAGGTAAACTGAGCAAAAGGTAAAAATATTAAAATTTTTGTTTAAACATCACCATAGAAAATGAATCATCAGCTAATATTTCAATTGGGTATGCAACAAAATTTTGATATAGAAAAATTGTGCACATCACTAGATTATCAGTTGAATTTAATGCACAACAGAACAGGTGTACCATAAAGGTGAAATAAACTGAAATACTGGAATCCACCTAAATCCACCGCAAGTTTGACCGAACCCAAAAATTCGTCTAAAAATAATATACAGCCCTGGTTATGGTATGGAAGTGATAAATTCCGGGCTACATCGTACCATAGGCCATGCTGACTAACATTATTTTCCTTATATAAACACTAAATCCACAGCAGTACCCAGTATTTGCTTCACAAATTTTCCAAAATTTGATCCCCCATTTTGTGGATTTTCCTGGCATATACTGTTTGTTTACATTTTGCGTAACAGTTTGTTTCTGCAGTGATCGCTTCAAACAAGCATACTGGAAAAAATAAAAGTCTAACAGTTTCGCTTCCTTAGAAAGACTATGTATAGACCCCATCTCCTCAGAAAAATTGCTAATAACAACATTTTTAAAGTTTTTACTTCATTCTGATGTAAAATCATCTTTCCTGTCGCTATCGCTGCTTTTGGTTTCGAATACAAAAATATCCCATTCATTCTCATACACCACATGCTTTTGTACCTCATTCATTCTTTTTCTCGATATCTCCATCTTTTCCATTAAAAAACCTTTAAATTCGGAATCACTGCTTAATAGCATGAAACTCTTATCCATTTACACAGTTGAAAAAAAAATCGACTCTGAAAAAATGTGGAAAAAATTCCCCCAAAATTCACTGAGTTCAGATATCACATCAAACAATGTCAGATACTATAACTCAACTATTTACAAAGTGAAATCACGTATTTTTACGAATGTACTAATGAGATTTGTGCTTAAATTCACATTTAAATAACAATGGGTACTCTCAGCCAAGTTGGTCTTATGAACCAAGAAATTTTTCGGCCAGCTACAGCCTGGTTAGTATCAAAACGGTTAATATGTTTTGCTAAAAATGCTGTTTCTTTTCAGATATCATCAGAAAAAGGTAATTAAAATTCATTAAAATCACAGATTTATCGAACTTTCAAAGAGGTCAAATTGTTGGTGCCTGTATGGTAGGCGCTAGCATAACGAAAACAGCCAAAATGTTTGGTGTATCAAGAAGTACTGTCTCAAAAGTCATAAAAGCCTTTGAGAAAGAGGGAAAAACTTCCTTGTTGGAACAAAACTCCGGAAGAAAACCAAAACTTTCACATAGGGACCATCGGACTCTTATGTGGATTGTTAGAAAGGATCACAAAAGTACAGCTCCCAAAATTACTGCAGAGTTTAATGACTACCTTGAGAACCCAGTTTCTACACAAACTGTTTGCCAGGAGCTGCACAAAACCAGATTTCACAGAAGGGCTGCAATCAGAAAACCGCTACTTTCAAAAACAGACGTTGCAAAGTGTTTAGAGTAGAGAAAAAACCTACAGAATTGGGATAGAGCAGTGGAAAAATGTTATTTTCTTGGACGAATCATCCTTTACCTTATTTCTTATTTCTTTACTGCCCACAAGGGGCTACACACAGAGGGGACAGACAAGGACAGACAAACGGATTAAGTCGATTATATCGACCCCAGTGTGTAACTGGTACTTATTTAATCGACTTCGAAAGGATGAAAAGCAAAGTCGACCTCGGCGGAATTTGAACTCAGAATGTAGCAGCAGACGAAATACCGCTTAGCATTTCGCCCGGCGTGCTAACATTTCTGCCAGCTCACCTTTACCTTATTTCTGACGACCAGCCGAGTATATGTGTGGAGACAGTCAAAAGAAGCATTTGACCTAGAGTGCCTTCTTCCTTTTGTTAACCATAGAGGAGGGTCTGTGATGATCTGGGGGACTATATCTTGGAAATCCGCCAGCCCAATGGTTTCCCTCCATGGCAGAATTAATAGTCATGCTACCCAAATGCCAAAAGAATATTTTTCTCCCTTGTGTTCTGACCACCCTAACTCTACACCCTCTCTTTCTCTCTCTCTCTCTCTCAGCCTCACTGTCTGTCTGTCTGTCTCTCTCGATAGAGAGAGAGAGAGGTAGATAGCCCTGCTCGATCTGTAGAAAAGGCATAGGTAGAAACTCTATAAGACGTACCCAGTGTAAGCTATGTACACATAAGAGGTGCAGCAATATCAAAGGAAGGCTAACTAGCAAGATAGTTTTTGTATGTGGCAGTTGCTCAGGACCAATAAACACTGAAAATGTGCAGAGAACAATTGCCGCATTCCAGGGAGAAAAACTAGAAGTAGTTGATAGCTTCCGTTACCTAGGTGACCAAGTCATTAGCGGGGGTGGGTGCACTGAAAGTAGCTGCTAGAATAAGAATAGCCTTGGCTATAGTTCAGAGAGCTCTTACCTCTGCTGGTGACAAAGGGCCTCTCATTCAGAGTAAAAGATAGACTGTATGACACATGTGTACAAACAGCCATGCTACATTGCAGTGAAATATGGGCTGTGACTGCTGAGGACATGCGTAAGCTTGCAAGGAATGAAGCCAGTATGCTCCGCTGGATGTGTAATGTCAGTGTGCATATGCGACAGAGTGTAAGTACCTTGAGAGAAAAGTTGGACCTAAGAAGCATCAGATGTGGTGTGCAAGAGAAACGACTGCACTAGTATGCTCATGCGGAGAGAATTAATGATGATAGCTGTGTGAAAAAGTGCCACACCCTAGCGGTTGAGGGAACTTGTGGAAGAAGTAGACCCAGGAAGACCTGGGGTGAGGTTGTGAAGCATGACCTTCGAACATTAGGCCTCATCGAGGCAATGACTAGTGACTGAGACCTTTGGAAATATGCTGTGCGTGAGAAGACCCAGCAAACCAAATGAGACCATAACCCATGGCCTATGCCAGGTTTGTAACCAGCCCACTTATGCGTACCTTTCCTTCATTGGACACTAAACTCTGCTTGCGAAGACCTGTTGAGGCAAGTGAAATCAAAATCAAATTCAGTGAGTGGCATCCGTGCTAGTGGAGCACTAAGAGCACCATCCAAGAGTCATCATTGCCAGAGCAGCTGGCTGGCTTCTGTGCCAGTGGCACGTAAAAAGCACCATTCAAGCATGATCGTTACTAGCATCTTCTTATTGGCACTTGTTCCGGTGGCACATGAAAAAATATTCAAGCGAGGTCATTGCCACTGCACTTGGCACGCAAAAAACACCATTTGAGTGGGGCCATTGCCAGTACCGCCTGACTGGCTCTCATGCCGATGCATGTAAAAGCACCCACTACACTCTCAGAGTGGTTGGCATTAGGAAGGACATCCAGCTGTAGAAACTCTGTCAAATCAGATTGGAGCCTGGTGCAGCCCTCTGGTTCGCCAGTCCTCAGTCAAATCCTCCAACCCATACCTGCATGGAAAGCGGACATTAAACGATGATGATGATTTATCTGATCAAATTCATCCTATAGTTGCGGAACTGTTTCCAGAGAGAAATGCAATTTTTCAGGATGATAATACACCAATTCAAACAGCTAAAGTTGTTCCTGAATGGCACAAGGAACATTCTAGTGAAGTTGAACATCTTATCTGGTCACAAGTCTCCATCTCAATATTTTTGAACATTTTTGATGCATTTTAGAAAAACAAGTAAGGAGTTGATATCTTCTTCCATCATGACTACAAGATCTGGAGATTGTTTTAGCTGAAGAATGGACAAAAATTTTTTTGGAAACAATTCAAACTTTGTACGAGTTCATACCTCATAGAATTCAAGCTGTAATTACTGCCAAAGGCAGTCCTAACACATATTAAAATAAATTTGTTTGAAATTTTTAAGGTGTTTCCATTAATTTGTCCAACCACTGTATATATATGTATGTGTATGTATATGTGTTCATGTTTCTTTCATTGAATATCATTGACATACAAGCAGTATCATTTGCTTTTGTGAAAACATGTCTGGCTATTGTACTTTCCCAAACATGGAAAAATAGATGTTAAAACAATGATGATGATTTATTTTGATAATATAACTCATTCATGGAAATGGGAACAAGCATTAGAAAGTAATTTCACATGCTCTACTGCGCACTCCAACTTACTGCAGCTAGAATTTTCCAAAAATGATGGTATGACAATTGTTTTTCATTGTTAATAATTTTATTTTTATTTCAGGCGAAGATAGTAGCAATGTGATTGGATTAAATGGCCGTCCTATCACTGCAGTAACAAGTGCACTAAGACCTGAACAGCAACTACGGGAACTTGCACACAAGCATCAGATTGAGGTGCACTTTCAGAACTATGCAGTTCAGCCAGACTTTAGTGGCAAGGTAATAAATTCATTTTTATTGCATTATTCTTGGAGTGGTTGGTGTTAGGAAGAGCATCCAGCTGTAGAAACACTGCCAGATCAGATTGGAGCCTGGTGCAGCCACTGGCTCTCCAGACCTCGCACAACATGGAAAACAGATGGGCAGCTCTTCCTCCTCCTCCTTACTATGTTTTTGAATTCCTAAGCAATCTATTTCAATCATTAAAGAAGTATTGGAAAATCTCTCCAGTTGACTAATTCATGAGTGGCGACAGTGTGGGTAGCAGATACATCAAATCTAATCAATTTTGGGATATTAACATTGGTATATAACTTATTGCTATTAGTTTGAAAATTTAAAAATCTTTGCTATCAGCAGTCAAATGTAAATAGAATAGATTTCTCTGAAACAAAATACAAAATATATTCATTTACATTTTCAATTTTGATTCCAGCAAATTTATCCCTTGAAAAATAGTTCCAGCATGGCCGCAGTCAGATCTTTTTTAAAACGGGGGCCACATTTTTCATTAACGAAACACTTTGAAACTTGGAACACTGGTAGAATGTGTCATATAAAACATCTTTTTTCTCTTAGTCTTCTTAAAAAAAAAAGAAATTCATAAGTTATTCCATGTTAAAGTTGTCGTATTTCTGTAATTTCAACCAATCACTGACGTCCATTCAGCCGATATACATTAAGTGCCGACTACATAAACAAACGATTCTGAAACAATTAACCCTAACCCTAACCCTAGGGCTAGGGTTAGGGTTAAAGCAAATTTAAAATGAAAAAAGCAAATAAAACGAAGGTATGGAGATTAAATACACTTTACATTGCTTAATCAGCCAAAAGAGTAAATGTAAACAACTGAATACTTGTCAGTGATTGGTTGAAATTATCGAAATAAGACAATTTTTTACATGAAATAAATTCGAATACAAAAATATTTTTCTGTTCTGTAACACAAAATAAATAAGTATACGAAGTTTGAAAGTCTTTCCGTACCAAAAACACTACGTAAAACATTAATGAAAAATGTGGCCCCCGTTTTAAAATAGATCCCCGCAGTCAAATGACAGAAACAAATAAAAGAATGTAGATTATTTCTTAAGTAAAACTCAAGCATAAAATTCTGAATAGCTTGTGATTTCTAATATTGCAAAACTGACTAAGTCCATATAAATTAAACATTACTTTCATGGTTTTATAATTGAATTAACTAACTGAGTCTTTAAGATGTAAAGAATCTACTTAAAAAAACTTGCATTTTTATTTTAATTTGTTCTACAAATATTGAATGCTTAAAAAAAAAGCTTTGTGTTTTTCAATTGTTTTAACTTGCAAAGTTTCTGTGTCTTACCATTTATGTATAATATTGCTCTGTGTTAACCAAATTTTAATGTTTTATGTTTCTTTTGTGTAAAACGTGAACAAATGTTTTTTGACAGTTTACATTGATTTTGAGGAAAATTTCTGTAGGGATGTGTTAGTATGTGTGTATATGTGTTAACTGGTTAACATTTTATATTTGTGTTATATTTGTGTGTAATAGTGTATGTGTATAGTTGTTGGATTGTGTGTACATATTAAGTATAGTTGTATGGGTGGTGTGTACATATTAAGTATGTATTCATGTTTGTGGTAGATTAGTAAGTCATCTGGGTCTTTTCTACTCCTCCACCTCAAAATCATCTATCAGTCTATCTCTCTATCTATCAATCAATTTAAATCTGAATAGAAGGCTATACTGTCGTGCTGGTATTTTAACTCATGTGAACTCTGTTTTTTCTGTTGTATAAGCACTATGATCTACTGGAGTCAAAGTAAGTATTTTAAAATTTTGCAATAATAGGTTCTCTATAAATTGAATCATTGCTTGGTTTCAGAACCCTCCCCTTTTATTTTTGTTGTTGTTGTTTGTGCTGAAGCTGTTGTTGTTTTACATCCATTACACAGATAGATTGTTTTTTTTCACTAATCATTTCAACTATAAAATATAAGTAGAACCCAGTCTCGTTGTCAATGAAGAAATGAGAATTACGCTTTGCCAACTCCAAACATCTGTTGGAATTTACAACAAGCTGAATTTGTACCAAACATTAGTATTTTGAATCTTGTCGTTATGTGGCATTGTGTCTTTTAATGGTTTGGTCTAGAAGAAAACGAAACTGTGCTTGTGGCCTTCACAGGTCCTCTTAGACTAGTGAGACTGAACAGTTATTGGGAAAACAAGTTGGGAGAGAATTCCAGAGGGCTTCTTGGAAATGCCATTAGTGCTGGGATGGGGGTGGACTACTGGTGATCTAAGAACTAAAATCTCAGTTTAATCCACAAAACTATCTAGGTACTGTAGGAGTAGAGCAATGTCCATGTGTTACCAGTGGGAGCATTGTAACTTAATTGAGTGTTTCTTTGACTTGCAAAGTTCAATTCATTTTGTTTGTGTTTCAGGTAGAAGAATTGGATCTCAGTAATCTCTTTTAGAATTGAATAGAACAGATTGTGTATTAATATATATCTTTAATTGTGAAAATTGAAGTAACTTCATTTTTTAAACTACAAATAGACTGATTAACAAAATATTTTTGTTTTACATCTATAATTCTATGCTATTATGAGTACAGTGGTGTTTCTACAAATGGATGCTCTTCTACTGCTAACCACTCAATTGTAAGATAAGCAATTTGGATCTTACACAGTTCTGTTTCTTACTCAGATGCACAATATAATGATTGTAGCAAAATTTGAACACATTATGATATGGTCAGTAGTCTAGCACATTAACCTCACATCCATCAGACTCTTGTATCAATCAATCATTCATTCATTCATGAAGATGAACTTTTTCTTGCACTACTACCAGTCAGTTTATTTCTGTTTGTCTTTTAGGTATCAAAATAGTTTTATTTTAATTTAGAATAGTTTAGGAATATCATGCCTTTTAGGAAAATTGTGATTTAATTAACTGCATTTGAAAGTAATTAAATAGTTATAGTGGGATTGCCTATTGTCTAGGAGCACAATGTAGTAATTTGGTGCATTAACCATTTTATCTTGATGTCTTTGTTAGAAATTGTTATTTATACAATACCTTTATTTCAGAATACTCCTAGTGAATGTTTGAGTCGAGTGTCTTTGTCCACTGACCCTCCACAAGTCCTACATGGTACAGGGCCTACACTGGAATCTTCTCGTGATGCTGCTGCTCTTCAAGCTCTCAAGATGTTGGCCGAGAAAGGTCTTTCTGTTGTGGTGAATGATATAGATAAAAAAATGAATAGTGGAGATCGGTGAGTTATTCTTGAGACTGCTGCTTTTTCTTTTCTTTTTCTTTTTTCCTCCCTTCTGTCAGTGTGAATGTATCTTTCTTGACTTCTGTTTTATTCTTCTACATTCTGCATGGGAATTTTATCTTGAGAGATTTATCTCTGGATGCCTTTTGTTAGTATATTTATAACTAAAATACAGCCATGATGTGTTTCAATGAAATTCTAAAAATTTCATAAAACAAAGATTTATTGACATACGAATGTGGTTTTTGGAACACAATTTAACAAAATGTTCTAATATAAATATATTGCATAATTTTTATCTCAAAATAACCTAACTATTAGTAAATATAGGTAAATTATTCAGATTTTGTGAATACATCATGATAAAAAAATGGTTAAAGAACATGATTGCAATGTAAAAATGGTTAAAGAACATGATTGCACATTTTTGATTTTCAATGCATATTAAATATGTCCACTGTAAAGATAAATAGCACAAAATACTGGAATTTCTGTTTGAAGAAAAGTACAAAATGAAGTAAATAAATTCACATATAGATACATGCAGACACACTAGTTATTCACTAATTAATTAAACAAAATGTGAGTGCACCTTGTAAATAATCAAAATAAAAAAAAATTGGAAATTAGGTAAACTTGAAAATGTATTTAAAAACAAAATTCTAGCATGGTTGTGTTGTAAGAAATTTTCTTTCCAACCATGTGGTCCAGGTTCAGTCTTACTGTGTGGCACCCTGTGTGCCTTATGAGTGAATTTGGTTGGCAGAAACTGAAAGCAGCCTCTGTGTGTGTAATCTTGCAGAATGTACATTTGTACATTGAAAAGTCATTTCAATTAATTGTCCTTTCTTGATATTGGCATTCTTGGCACAGGTTTTTTTTTTTTTTTTGTGGGGGGAGGGTGCAATCATCAATTTTCCTCTGTTGTAAGAAAATTGACTGCACCCTGAGGGACATTCTTACACCATTATGAGACATCTTTCTCTAACAGTTTTTTTATCATTGTTCTAATTGAGGTTCACAAATGGTGTGCCATTTTAATACACATGTAGTTGGTCATAAATAGATTGGAACAAATTTCCTTCTGCTGTTGAATTATTTCACTTCTTAAAATTTTTTTATTGTGTCATTTTATATCCCACAGCAAGCTGGATAAAAATGAAAAACCAGTCAAAACCTAATATATGATCCAGGTTTATAGAACCAGAAGCATGTATTATTTGGATGGGTTTCAGAATGTCAAGTTTAATGTAGTGCAGGAACACTCGAGAGAAAAAACTCTTGCATGTGATATGCTCAGAATGAAGGATTAATGACATATATTACATTTTAGATAATGTAGAGAGCTGAGGTAATATATTATATTGTAGGTAATGTACAGAGAGTTGAGGAACTGAAATGCAGCTAGTTGTAGTTGTATAAGTAGTAAGTATGGTTATAATGAATGCAGGAGACCGATAACTAACATGACACCCTTCTTGTTGCAGTAGAAATATGACTACCAGAGCCTCAATCTTTGGCTTCGAGTTTCTTTGTAATGAATGGCTTCTTGACCAAACAATCTTTTAAATGTTGCAATGTATGCTTTTAGACTACTCCATAACAGAGTATATATATAGCCTTTTCAGTAGCCATGTAAATATATGATGTAATCTTGATACTAATATATTTTATTTTTTGTTTCTATTCAGTTCTCCATTGAAACTCGATGGCTTTGAGAAACTATCTAACTCTTCAGCTAATATCCATACCGACCACCAGAACCCCAGCATTGTCAGCGAGCAGCAACAGTAATTGCCACCATCACATTTTGTTCTACTTACAAAAAAACAAAAAAAGCAACTTCTCCCTGTTACCTTCCTACTTCACTTCAGCCTTGTATTTTCCTATTTTATTTAAAATTTTTGTTACAGATATATTACTAGCTGAACATTATACTACGTTCCTCAGTTATTAATTTAATCAACACTGGCCACGTCAGTCACTACTCATCAAAGATATTTGAATTTATTTATATACATTTTGTTGAACTTTCAAAGTAGAATTCCCCTTGCACAACCTGACTATTATTTTTACTAATCTTATTGTTGTCATTGCTGGAGTAAGTTTCTTGGTGCAACAGTAAGTTCTTTGGCAATTCCTGTTGGAACTGATTCTCTTATGTCGCTTAATGTCTTTGGGAAAGACATGAATGCAACAACTTAAATCTGAAGCTTTATGCCTCCACCAATGTATTAATAGATAATAATAATAACAATAACAAACTTGAATTACTATCACCATATTGATAGTGTAACCTATATTTATATCATATTAATAAACCTACAGCACTACATACATACATACATGCACACACACACAGTTTCCTGGAGGGATAGATCAAAAAGCTTTAGAATTATTTCTTCAACTTTGAAATAAAAATCTTGTGAGTTAATACAGCCTAACTGTTCCTATTTTGACTAGAAGGAATTTTGAAGGGATCCAGGCTATATTTCTAAATGAACTGTTTAAAAATTTCTGTTTAATTAACTTTTATGCAACTCATTTCTTTGATTTTTTTAAGATTCCTTTTCTGTTTTATTTAGTTATTAATGTTTAATTAGGTTTTTTTAACATTTATATTTAGCCTCCCCTCTGTGGAGCTAAAATGGTTATTTGGATAAAGGATTAGTATGTTGAAAGTTTTCTATTATATCTAGAACCTCCAATATGGTCTTAGTTTTAGATGTTTGTTCATATTTTTCTATCTGTGATTGAAACAGTTACCTTTGCTATCATTGATATTGTGTTCTTAACTCTCATCAGCAGTTCATTTCAGTTGCTCAATTGTTCTCTAAGTTATTCTTTGATTAAATAATTTGGTCTATATTATAACATTCTGGTGAGGGTGAGAAGATAAATAGAGAATAGAGGAAGAATAAAATGTGTTGACTTTTAAAACACCTGCAAAAATAATTTCATTTTCTTTTAAGGAATAACATTCAAAATTAAATCAGTCATTTCTTTTTCATCTTAAACTTTAAGTATACTTGTTTCAATTAGAACTATGAAATTAGAAGGGTTGTTGATATTGTGGTTCAAGTGTTTGTATAAAAATGTGTTACTGTTTGTTTGTGTAGGTAAACTGAGATCAGTTAGCAACAAATTTTCACCAGATTTGAACAGTATTTCTGTAATGGAGTTGTTTCATCAGAAAGCTTGAAATACTGTTCATTTCTTTGTGTTACTCATGTTTTACTCTCTGTCTCCATCCATCATAGACTGCTTATGTATGAAGACAGAAAGAATACACTGGAAACCAACTTACTGACAGCAAGCTAAGTTAATGAGATGCTAACTTACTGGCAACAAGTTGGTACAGATTAATAAAAGCAAAACAAAAAAAAAACTTGTAATGTGTCTCAAATGAAGAAATACTTTAATGCTTGGCTATTTTTGCTCTTTCTTTGTTATTTAAGCTTAATCCTTACTAAAAGTGACTTCTCAGACAAGGAGGTAAAAACAAAGAATACCTCTGCTGATTTTTAGAGCATTTATAGTTTAAAAAATTATATTGTATTTCATCTTGCAATGATTTCAGATTTTTGTTCAAACAGAAAGGAAAAAGATAATCAAAAAAGAGAAAAAGGGAAAATCCAGATATTTTTGCCAGCCATGGTTAGAAAGAGTGACTGACCTTTGCTTTCAATTAACATCGGATTCCTTTGTTCTGATGCTAGTTTATCAACAACACAAATTTTACAGTGACACTGTTTTCAAAAGTTCTGAACCAAATTACATATTCTAATATCACATTGCTGTGCTCATAAGTAAAAAAAAATAACTATGAATAAAACTTTTTGAAAGGTTGATTCATATTTGGTATTTTTCTTGTGCAATTTAGGAAAAATGCAGATATTAACATTTAATTCATTAGGATTAATAGAGTTTAAAAACAGAATGAGAAGTTCTTTGTGTTTATATTTAACTTCAATAAATTTCAAATGTCTACTAGGTTGTCTTCTACTTAAAAGTTTTCATATGAAAGTCAAATTTTGCAGCTTAAATTTCAACTCCAGAACTTCTGTATCTCATTTTTTGTAATTTTTTTTCCTCTTTAGTCATTGAACACTAAATAGGATGAAGAAGAAGTTAATTCTATTCCATTATATTAGCCTATTCCTGACCAAAATATCCAAGTCAGATATTTTTCTCCTATGAAATAATCCTATTTCCTCTGTTTTTGTTAATGAGCAGTAGCTTTGCTTGATATGTAACAGATAGCAAAAGCCAACCAGTCTATCAAGGAATATTTTTTTCCTAGTGTTATTTTGAAATTGATCACAAAATTTCTCTCGTTATTATTTTTTATTCTGCATGGCTTTTGTGTGTGGGGTGGGGTGGGGGTGTATTACATATTAATGGTTCATTTTTGTAAAAATTAGTTTTCTCTTAACAAAATGTTGTGTGGTGTTCTAGTCATTTCTTTGTATTCACTTGAAAGTAGGTCCTTTAAAGTTGTAAAAGCAAGTTAATGTCCAACTGTGGCTTCATAGAAAATTAAATGTTTTGTTTTCTCTCTTTTATCTTTCATGTTGATTGTTTATTTATCTAGCATTATGAAGTTGCAAGCAAAACAAACTGTTTGAAAACATGAAATAGTTCTTTTCTTTTTTTAACTTCTTTATAAATACAGCTTGCATATTGCAACAATTGGAAGGCAGTGGATTTAGTCAAAATGGTAGTGTGCTAGTCTTACAGTGCTTAATTTCATGTTTTTATATTTTGAGTTCAAATTCCAAAGTCAGCTTTATATTTCATCCCTTCAGGACTGATAAAATAACCCTTTCAAAAATTGGTCATGAGAAAAGAGATTCTCAATCTTGTTACAATTCAAAGGTATAATTACAACAAACTTTTTTTTAAAATCTGAATGGAAACATTTTGTCACCTACCCCGTTGATGACAAAGTTGAGTACCTTCCATTTCTTTATTCTTTACCTGTTTCTTCAGCTTAGACAAAATCCATTAAAGTAGCCTCTGGTCTCATTTTTAATAACAGCAGAGAAAACTGTACATACAAATATGTAATTATGTATGCATTGTAGCATTGGATCACATCCCCACTGCAGTACGCATAGTGTTGTTGGCACACTTCAGAGAGCATATGATGGGTATGAAAACTGAAATAACACATCTACATTGATACCTGGACATATCTTCTCACTATGAAGAAGTATTGGACAGTTATCTTATTTCCACACTGTCTTTAAAACTGTTTCTCTACAGATTAGCTTTGATGTACTGTGGACACTTTTGTTATCCTATCAACATCAACTCTTTTCTGTATGATGGCCTATTGCAGCTCTTTTGGCCAAACAATAACAAGAAAATAAGCCCCAACATTTTTATATGCTGTGAAAATGTTGAGTGGGTGAATGAACAAGTAATCCATTTTTTCTCCTCCCACATCCCCCCCATCTACAACAAAACTTTTATTTATTTCATTTTATTTATTTTTGACACTCTTTGTTAGAGAAACTAATTTTCATTAGGAAAAATTATTTCAAGACATGGACTGTACTTGTCTTCTTTTACTGCCAATATCCAGATGTTTGTTCACCCAGAAAGAATTAACAAAATAAAGAAAAATTTTTTTTAAAAAACTAAATTAAAAAAAAAAACAATCTTATTGGCAAAACTTTTTTTTTTTGTTAATTATAATTTCTTGACTGAGTTCTTGAAATTCATTTCCTTTTCTTTGTATCAGCTACTTTCTAAAATATACATTCTCTAAAAAAAATTAAATAAATAAATAAAAAATGGCAGATTTTGTTTTTCTCCTAATAGTGGTGTGGGATGCTTGCTGACTTTTGCAACCAGGCTTCACTTTAGGAATAGCATGGCTAATTTGCAAATGATTGTCCAGACATTTTCAGTGAACATGTCTTTGACTTTCAAAGTAATAAATACTCAAGTACTATCTAATATATGAGTAAATATTTGTTTTCATTGCATTAGTAGACAATTTGTTTTCCATTTCTTTATTCACACCAAACAACATTATTGTGTGATCTTTACACATTCAAAAATTACTCCTACCAAAAGCAGTTTCTTCATTGTTTAGGGATCACTATATATGCATGCACACACACACATGTGTATAAAAATAAGAACACAAATGGGTTTTAAAGGTTCACAACAGTTGTTTCAGCAGTATTTCTTTATTAACGAATAGATTGATTACATCATGAAACAAAATCTGCATTTGTAAGATGAGTTTAAACTTAGGTAGAAGATTCCAAGTCCACTTTGTTTGGCATGGCCCAAGTGAGTGAGAGATATGAAGAACAATTGAAATTTAATGGGCTTCAGTGTATCCACATGGAGCAGAGGTTTACAATAAAATTTTTAAAGAACTCATTACAACCTACTCATGTCTTCAAAGGGAACTATGGAG
>NC_142930.1:77995260-77998603 GCF_046866305.1 Octopus bimaculoides | reverse complement strand
ACGTAACATATGGCCATACGAGCGCAGTTGTCTCTCTTGCACACCACATCTGATGCTTCTTATGTCCAACTTTTCTCTCAGGGTGCTTACACTTTGTCATGTATGCACACTGATATTACACATTATCATGGCGAATGCCGGACAGAAGGATCACATAGGAGAGTTAAGAAGAAGGGGAGATAACAAATAATTAGTGATCCCAAAACGAAGGCACGTGTGTGTGAGAGAATGCTGGTGATCTTAACGTATGCATGTTTGTATGTAGGTGTGAAAATGTAGGGATGGGAATTGGTCAGTGCTTGTGTGTGCGTGGTAGTGTTGTGATGTGATGTGCTGTGTAATATGGTATGATGTGAAGGTGTCGGGAGGTGGGGAAAGCATGGGTGGGGTGTGGGTTAGGCTGAGGGTTTGGGTAGAGGTAGGGGTATGTGGGTAGGCAGAGGTTGGGAGTATGTGGGTAGGTAGAGGTGGTGTATGTGAGAGAGGGTGTAGGGGTGGAGTGTAAGGGATGGAAAGGTGGGGTAGGGGTGGGATGGGCTTATGAGGGAGTGTTGACGATGAAGGAGAAGGGGAAGGTAGGTATGGGAGGAGAGAGAAAGAGTAGGGGTGAAGAGAAGTAGGAGTCGGAGCAGGAGAGGAGAGGTGAGTAGGAGGGAGGGGAAGAGAGGCAAAGGGAAGGGGTTAGAGGAAGAGGGGAAGAGAGTTGAGCCCATGTGGCGCAAAGGAGCGAAGAGAGAAGATTAATCCCTGTTCACGACGCAAACGGGAGTCCGGATGGCCTCTGTGCAAGGACAATCCAAACACGGACAGGTGTTGCTGCGAGGAGTGACCAGTAGAGCGGAAATGGCGTGACACCTGGGTGTCATTACCAATGCGGATGTCTTAGAGGTGTTCCGCCAGGCGGCGCCCCGTTTGTCCGATGTACAGTGAATGGCAGAGAGAGCAGGAGATGCAATAGATGATGTTGGTAGAAGTGCAGGTGAAGGAGTCGGTGATATGATAAGGTCGATGATGGGTACCGGTGAGGAGGGTGGTGCTGGAGAGGTAAGGGCAAGTGCGGCAGCGTGGGAGGGAGCAAGGGAACGAGCCAGGTTGGGAGGTTGGGTTGGGGAAGAAGCTGTGGACCATGAGGTCTCGTAGGTTGTGGGCTTGTTTGAAGGAGGGGAGGGGTCGGTTAGGGAAGATGTGTGAGGTGGAGGAGTCGGACTGGAGGTGCCGGAAAGGTCGGAGAATGGTGCGTTGGAGAGTTAGGGTGGTGGTATGGTAGGTGAGGGGAAAAGGGAGGCGGGAGACGGCAGGGCGGGTTCAGGGGGAGAGAGCAGATGCACGGTCCACGGAACGTGCTCTGGCAAGGGCGGTGTGGATTGTGGTGAGGGGATATCCCCGTAGGATGAAGTAGCGAGCCATGAGTTGAGACTGAGTCTCAAAGTCATGGTCGTCACTACAGAGCCTGCATAGACGGAGGAATTGAGAATAGGGGATGGAAAGCTTGGTGTGTTTAGGGTGGGAGGAGGAGAAGTTGAGATAAGAGTGTGAGTCTGTATTTGTAGTGGATGGAGGTGGTAAGAGTGGAGTGATGAATGCTGACCGAAATGTCAAGAAAAGAGACAGAGGTGTCAGAGATAGTGCAAGATGGAAGGATTTGACAAAAGAGAGGAACAAGTCTAGATGTTCGCGGGAGAGTGAGGTGGCACCGATACAGTCGTCAATATAATGACCATATAGTTCAGGAGGAGGACCAGTGAAACTTGAGAATATTTGCACCTCAACATAGCCAACGAACAGGTTCGCATAGCTGGGGCCCATTCTCGCTCCCATGGCCACTCCTGAGACCTTCTGGTAGAAATCACCCGCGAACGAGAATCAGTTGAGTGAAAGGACAAGTTCGGCCAGACGAACGAGTGTGGAGACACACACCTCACTCTTCCTCCTTGACTCTCTCGTTGCTGACACGTGACGAAAGGGGATCTCTCTTTCTGTCCACCTCCTTGCTAAAGAAAAGATGTGCCTTTTTCTGTCTCCTCATGGCTCGTCTACCTAGCATTCATAATAATTTTCTATCATCTTGGCTCAACAGCCCTCACCGTTTGTTTTTACTGTCTTGTTCTCACTGTCCGCAAAAAATCCCAAATTTTATTTAATTTTCTTTGCGCGAAGGACTGTTTCAATGAAGTCGCGTATTGTCCTTGCCTTCGAAATGCGGAGTAGATGAAACAGGGACAACTGAAAAAGAGATATACTCTTTATGTCGCATGTTTTGTTTCTCTGTTTTTTTCGTTGTTCGAAAAAAAAGTTCGTTTTCTGTTTTCGTTTTTATGTTTTCGTTTCTCATTGTGTTTAACGTTTTTTTTATGTCCTGTACCCATATATGCATGTATGTATACATCTAGATGTAGGTATGTACATATATGTATGGATATATGCATATATTTATATATTATTAATATTATTATATGATCGAACGCCACGCATCCTTTTCCAAGTAAGTTTTATCTTAATAATTACGATGCGCGCTCTTCTACTATCTCTTCTCTGTCTCTCTCTCATCCTCTCTTGTTCTTCATCCTTTCTGTTTTTCTCTCCCACCCTTTCCATATTCTTCTCTCCCTTTCACCGTTCCCTCTTTCTCTCACTATTCCTCCTTGACTCTCTTGTTGCTGACACGTGACGAAAGGGGGTCTCTCTTTCTGTCCACCTCCTTGCTAAAGAAAAGACGTGCCTTTTCCTGTCTCCTCATGGCTCGTCTACCTAGCATTCATAATAATTTTTCTATCGTCTTGGCTCAACAGCCCTCACTGTTTGTTTTTACTGTCTTGTTCTCACTGTCCTGTTCCTGTTAACACTTTCACCCTCTGCAAAAAATCCCAAATTTTATTTAATTTGCTTTGACGGAAGGACTGTTTCAGCGAAGTCACGTATTGTCCTTCCCTTCGAAACGCGGAGTAGATGAAACAGGGGCAACTGACGAAGGGGTATACCCTTTATGTTGCATGTCTCGTTTCTCTGTTTGTTTGTTTTTTCGTTGTTCAAAAAAAGTTCGTTTTCTATGTTTTCGTTTTTATGTTTTTGTTTCTCATTGTGTTTAACGTTTTTTTTATGTCCTGTACCCATTTATGCATGTATGTATATATATAGATGTAGGTATGTACATATATGTATGGATATATGCATATATTTATATATTATTAATATTATTATCTGATCGAATGCCACACATCCTTTTCCAAGTAAGTTTTATCTATCTATCATCTATCTATCTATCTATCTATCTATCTATCTATCTATCTATATCTCTCTCTCTCTCTCTCTCTCTCTATATATATATATATATATATATATATAT
>NC_142930.1:77895260-77990260 GCF_046866305.1 Octopus bimaculoides | reverse complement strand
GGAAGAAGTAGGATGAATGCATGGGTACTTGGAATAAGCATCTGTGATCACCAGCCAATCTCTACCCATAAAATTTATTGCGTGGTCTAGGTGTAAGCGGCTCCACGGCTTTTCTGGTAACATCCATGGGTGAACTGGAGGCTTAGATGGCTGCCTTTGATGTTCGTTACACGAATCACATCATCGACTGGCTATCTCTATAGCAGCATCGATACCAGGCCAATAAACAGCAGTTCTTGCTAGTTGTTTCATGCGTTCCATGCCAAAATGTCCAAGATGCAGAAGATTGAGGATCTTTGGCTGCAAGCTATGTGGAATCACAACTCTAGATCCATGTATAATGCATCCATGGCAGATACTAAGTGAGTTTGATAACTTCCGGAACTTGTTGACTTCGTCATTGATCTCCATGTTCTTTGGTGGCCAGCCTTCACGGACGTAGCGCATCACTGTAGATATCACTGGATCTTTCCCTGACTCTTGACGGAGGAGATTAGCATCCACAGGTTGGACTTGAATACTAAGAGCTTTGATGGCACACACCATGTCTATGTCTTCACCATTTTCCTTTCTGTCAAAGTCTTCACCATTTTCCTTTCTGTCAAAGTCGTTGTCATCACCGAATGGCAAGCGACTGAGGGCATCAGCATTGCCATGATCTGCTGATTTCCGATATTCAATGGTGTAGTCAAACTGGTTCAGCCACAGGGCCCATCGTGCTAGTCTGTTAGCAGCGAGAAGCGGCGTCCCTTTCCTCGGACTGAATAGTGATGTCAGGGGCTTGTGGTCAGTCACGAGTACGAATTTACGACCGTACAAATACTGGTAAAACTTCTGCAAGCCAAATATGATAGCTAGGGCTTCCTTTTGAATTTGACTGTAGTTACGCTGTGCAGAAGTGAGAGTCTTGGACATATTGGATATTGGGCGCTCGCTTCCATCAGGATAGCGGTGAAACAGGACTGCTCCAATACCAACGTTTGATGCGTCACAAGCCAGTCCCAAAGTTTTGTTTGGATCGAAGTGTATCAGAACTTGACTTGATGAAAGTACATTTTTCAAGTGATCAAAAGCTGACTGTTCCTCATCTCCCCACTTCCAAATAGTTGACTTTTTCGTAAGGCAATAGAGTGGCTCTGCTATACTGGCTAGGTTTGGGATAAACTTTCCATAAAACTGAACTGAACCTAGGAAAGATTTCAAGCTTGATTCGTTCGTTGGACGTGGCATCTTTAAGACTGCTTCGACTTTGGATCCCTTAGTGATCCCTTCAGCCGACAAAATGTGTCCAAGGTATTCTACACTGGGTAGTGCAAACTGGCACTTTTCACGGCGACATCTGAGTCCATTGTCGCTTAGACGTGTGAGCAGACACTTTAGGTTGTTTAGGTGACTGTTTGAATCTTTCCCACTGACGAGCATGTCATCCTGGAAGACTGCCACTCCAGGTAGATCATGGGTCAGGTTTTCCATGATCTCCTGAAAGTAACCAGGTGCTGACTTGATTCCGAAAGGGAGTCGTTGTTGCAGGAGTACTCCACGGTGAGTGTTGAGTGCGAGTCTGCGTTGACTCTCTGGAGCCAGCTTGATCTGATTATAGGCATCAGCAAGGTCTATCTTTGTATATCCGAATCCACCTCCGAGTTTCTGCATCAGTTCAGCAGGGAGTGGCATTGGATGACGGTGATCAGCAAGTTGGTCATTAATTCCCACAGAGTAGTCACCACAAATCCGTAGTTTGGGCTTCAGGTTGCTTGAAGTGTGTGCTTTACGAATCGGTACCACTGGCGTTCCGTATTCGTTGAACTGGACTGGCTTCCAGATTCCCTTGGCGATGCCTTCTTCGTAACCTTTGGCCAGGTCATCACGAAGAGCAAATGGGACCGGACGTGCCTTGTGAAAGACTGGTGTTGCGTCCGATTTGAACTTCACTTCCAGTTCAAAGTTCTTGAGACATCCCAATTCTTGCTTGAAAAGATCTGGAAATTCATCACACATGTTGTGACAATCTTGCTGCAGGGAAACATAGGGCTCACTTGAGGTCTTTGGGTATATCCCTTCTGCACCTTCCCTCTTAGCTTGGCTGTCTATGCTTTTCAAACCTAGAGCAGTGTCTACGGAAATTCCCAGAGTCTGGATAGCATTCCGACCCAGCAAATTAAGATCAGAGATCTTGGTGACTATGTAAGGTATAAGATCCTGCTTACCAGTTGTTGGATCCTTGGTTTGGCCCATGAAAGTTCCTAGAACAGGCAGGTTGTGCTTGCTGGCAGATTCATAGCGATGCTTGACATCTTGCAGTCTGTTCTGGATTGTTACTGGCACAATTAAACTGTGAGTGTCTCGGGAAACTTCGCCTAGGATCGCCTTGACTAGCTCAGCTTTTGTGATTCTTTTCACGGGAGTTTGTGAATGACCATTGCGTTGCTGATGTTGTTTTTTCCTACACACCGCTTGCAAATGACCCTTTTTGTCACAAAAATGACATTTGGTTTCCCTGAAAGGACAGTCTGTTGCTTTGTGGGCCTTTCCACATCGGTAGCATTTCTCCTGGTTTGTGGAATAAGACTGCTGATGTTTCTTTTGAGGGCTCTTATTCTTGTTCTGTTGGACCTTGTAAACTTGCTTGGTTTTGGAACCGTATACAGTTTCTTTTGCAACCTTTACTGCGTCTTCAGTCTCAATGGCAACTTGGACAGCACGGGCAAAATCTAGTTCTGAGTCTTTTATCTTAAAAAGCGCCTTCAGAACCGCTTCATTATTGACTGAACATATGAATCTCTGTCTCAGAGCTTCATCCTGTGTGTTGGTGATCGCTGGAAAATCACAGGTAGTTGCATTCTGACGTATACGTGCTGCCAGCTCCTGGAGAGTTTCGCCTGGCTTCCGCTGCATATCACTCCAAAACTTGAAACGCTCTCTCACAATGAAAAGTTTTGGGTCGAACTGTTCCTTCATGAAGTCAACGATTTCGTCCATTATCAAGTTGTTGATATCTTTAGGCGGATTTTGTTGGGTAGCCAGATTAGCAAGTTGTTTGTAAACAGTAGCAGTCTGATTGGTCAGGAACACTTGTGCCATGCGTTTTTCAGGTACAGCATTAGCAGCCACAAACGTACGGAATCTTGACCAGTAATCAGGCCATAGTTCTGTCGCTGAATCAAATGCAGCAAATGGTGGAATCGACACTGTTGTTGAAGCAGTTGAAAAATAGCCAATAGAATCGCCTTCAACTTGTCGAGTACCAAACAGTTTTAACAGTGTCCATATCTCTCTGATGTTGTTGCATTTGCTTGTCCATTTGTTCCCTAAACAATTTAATAAGTTCTACTGTCTGTTTTTCAGCCATTGTTATTACGATGAATAATTTTACGGTAAAGTAAGCATGTATCCTATCGGCGACGCCAATAAACTCTGTTGTGTTTCCCTCGGAAGACTCGTAGAGATAACACAACGAGTTGTACAATTTTAATTATTACATTTATTATTCAACTAGCAGAAATACCCGGCTTTGCCCGGGTTAAAGAGAATAATGAAATCTAAAAACGCCGTCTAGACTACGCAACCCTCAACTGTTAGTAGCTACGATACCATATTTCTACATTAATAACTCTCCAATCCATGCCAGCATGGAACATAGACATAAATCAATGTTACCAACTGGGGACTATGTGTCGCAGTGATAATAAAAAGACTCAAAGGAGGTCTGCAACGAAATAATTTTACTCAACACTTTTCAAGTGAATCAGTGGAGGCAAAGATGCGTCTCATTTACTTGACAATTTATGCACCACATTGCAGAAATCACAATGTAAGTATATCTGAAAGGGTAGTCTTACACTGTTGTACCGTTGAATTACAAATAATGCTCATCTGTTATGTTCGGGTTAAAATTTCATCAACATCAAAAATATATGAATTTTCATGGGAGTTATGGCCGTTATGCATAGAATGTAATTTCCAAATTTCATAAAGATCCATTCAGTACTTTTGACGTAGTTTTGGATAAGAAAACAAATTACTAATGTGTGTGTTTGTGTGCATGTGTATGTGTGTGATGGGTGTATATATGTATAGATATCTGTATGCATGTATATATATGTATATGTGTGTACATATTACATGTACATCTATATATATATACATCTACACATATGTATACATATACATGTATGCATATAGATCTATATCTATATATATATCTATACATATACGTGTACATATACATCTATATATATACATATACATCTCTCTCTCTATCTCTCTCTCTCTTTCTCTCTCTCTCTCTCTCTCTCTCTCTCTCTCTTTCTCTCTCTCTCTCTCTCTCTTTCTCTCTCTCTGAAAGTATCTGTCATTACAGTATCGAAAAGTGATTGTTTCAGTTAGAGGAATAACGTGTACATATACATCTATATGTATACATATACATCTCTCTCTCTCTCTCTCTCTCTCTCTCTCTCTCTCTCTCTCTCTCTCTCTCTCTCTCTCTCTCTCTTGTCTCTTTCTCTCTCTCTGAAAGTATCTGTCATTACAGTATCGAAATGTGATTGTTTCAGCTAGTGGAATAGTTTCATTTTTAAAGTGAAAGTATTTAACATGAGTGTTTTTGTTTCACTTTTGACACGTAATACTTAAATAGTGGAGGAGATATTATGTTGCTGTGGGCTCGAACTCTGCAAGAAGTTAAAATTTTGACTAAAACACAACTGGAACCCTAAGTAAGGCATCTGTAAAATTTGAATGAAATTGGCTGCGTAGTTCTCGAGTTTTAGGGATTCACACACACAGACAGACAGACACACATTCTCATTTTTATATATATAGATTACATACAAAGAACGCACTCACCCAATGTTCGTTATGAATAAACAAAAGTCATGTCCGCCATATTTTTATCAATGACATTCTACTACGACAGTCACACAAGACAACAACAATGAAACAATGAACTCAGACGAACCACATGACACACGGAACGTCAGACGAATTACATATCTAACAGTCCATGTAACACATATATATATATATATATATATATATATATATATATATATACATATATACATACATATATATATATATATATATATATATATATACATACATATATATATATATATATATATATATATATATATATATATATATATATATATATATATATATATATGAATAATTGTAGTAGTAGTTATAGTTTATATTTATTAATTGTGTATTTATTGCTTCGTTAATATTTTTAGTGAGTTTAAGGAATTAATATTTTGACACTATAATTTTTATAAAATTAATAATATAAATATTTTAATTAATTAATTTAATTATAGTATTTTAGCTTATTTCATATATATTATTTAATTTATGTTTCTTAGTCTTATTCTTTAGACTCTATAATTACTTAGATTTTAAAGTTCCATAAAATGTTTACAATATAGTTAATTGTTTTATTATCATTTAAGTTATATAAATTTTGATTTTCATTCATTATCTTATAAATAAAACTTTCATGTTTTTATATCTCTTTATTCTATTCTTTTTCTTTACGCAATATCTTCACGTGACTTCTTTCTAATAAACGCTTAGTTATTAGTATAACGTCTAAAATTTTTAGTTTAAACTATAGCATCGTTGAGATAAGTATTGCTTTTATGTTCAATAATATTGTTAAATGATTTTCTATCATTGATTGGGAAAATATATATCTTTTATATTAATTCAATTGATATTTAATGTTAGCAGATATATTATTTAACACTAAGTTAATAGTATAAAGTTTATCAAATAGTATAAAGTTTACCAAAACTTCGATTAGATTCGTGTTGCATTTATTTCCAATAATATTGTTTGATATTTCTTTTTGATTTAGGGGATAAATAAGTAGTCTTTTTATATAATTTCTTTGATTATTATTTAATATTCTAATTAAGGTCAAGTTAATAGTACAACAGTTAAAAATTTATTTGATTAGATAAGTTTTGTATTTCTTTTTAATAATTTTGTTAAATGTTTTTTTTTATTTAATGGTGATATAATTATCTTTATATAAATTAATTTATATAAATTAAGTTTTTGTTAGTTTATATTAAAATTAAAGTTATTTATATTATGTTTATAATTTTAGTTTAACCTAAAACTTCATTTAAATTGTATTTTAAACGAAAGATTCATTAAGATAAGATTTGCATTTAATATTTCTGTTAGTTTATATTCTAATAAACGTAAAGTTAATAATGTCACGTTTATAATTTTCGATAACATTAGTATTACATTTCTTTTTAATAATATTGTTTAATATTTTCTATCTTAATATAATAAGTATTTCTATATACATTCATTTGTTATTTATTGTTGGTTAATATATACATTCCTTTTATTATTATTATTGTTGTATTTTGACCTGAAGATTAGCTATATTTTTTAATAGAATTGATTTTCGATCGATTTAATCGATTTCATTATATTTTATTTTCTATTTTGAAGTATACTACAGAAGATATGAGCAAATTTTCAAAAAAAGAAAAAATGTAACGATTGGGATGACAAGATGAAAACTTGCTTAATCTTAAGAAAATTGGCGCCAATAGATCATAAACAATACAGTAATTTTCTACTCCCAAGGAAACCGTCTGACATAAAGTTTAATGACACAGTAGATATATTGTGTAAGATTTTCAGTGAAAAAAGCTCCTTGTTTAATACACGGTGGAAGTGTCTGAACACAGAGAAAAATAGTAACGAGGACAACATCACATATGCTGGTAGAGTAAACAGAATGCGAGAAGTTTAAGCTGGATAAATTAAGTCTAGATATGTTCAAATGTCTGATTATTACTCAGGGACTAACTGCTGAAAAAGGAGTAGAAGTCAGAACTAGAGTTCTTGCAAAGCTGGAGCAAAACGAGGAGGTAACCCTACAAAAAGTATCTGAAGAATGTAAAGGGATACTTAAATCAAAACATGACACAGAGAAAATTGAACGCAAAGATTGTTTCCAAGTAAAACTATTGCAAAATAGTCTGTATAGAGATAAAATGTTTTCTAAAAAACATGACAAACATTAGGCTATAAGGCCATGTTTTGCATGTGATAGTATGCACCTGAGGAAAAATTGTCCATTTAAAAAAGCAAAGTGCTTTCATTGTGGTAATACAGGACATATAAAGTCACACTGTAGAACATAAATGATATAATGTCAGAATAATGAGAAAAAAGTAAATATTTTGTCATCGGAAAAAAGGTACTACAACAAACAAAAAATCTGTAAATGTGAAAATTAAAAATACAAGTGTAAAATTGAAGTTCAACACAGGTAGTGACATGACTATTATAAATGAAAAAAAACATGGAAATACGTCAGTAAGCCAAAATTAATTAAATCTAAAAAGGTAGTACATGGTGTTACAGAAAAAAAAAATTTTATTGATGAATGCATATGTAACATAATATTTCGCAGTCAAATGAAAAAGGCTAAGATATATGTATTAAAACATTCATTTAATTTATTTGGCACAGAGTGGATACAAGTATTTAATTTATGGGATACACCCATAAGTGCTTTGAACCTTCGACTGAGGCAGCTATATAGGTTAAAATGAGGCTAAAGAACTGAAACAAAAAATTGCAACAAAACATGAAACACCTGTATGTAGGCCAAAAAGAAATGTACTGTTTGAATTAATAGACCAGGTTAACAAAGAACTGGAAAGACTGGAATGCCTTGCTATAATTGAAAAGAATGACCACACAGACTGGGCAACACTGATAGTTTGCACAAAAAAGAACGACAAATGAAGAGTGTGTACAGATTTTTCAACAAAGGTGAGCGTTTTAGTTGCACATGCTCACATTTGTTCAAAATTAACACACACGATGGCTTATAGTAAATTTAAGTGGCTTTCTTTTTGGTGTAGAGGTAAAGTGTGAATTCTTGCTGAAAAAATAAAAAAATAAAATACTTGGGACAAAATATTGATGGTAATGGAACGCAATTTGTGTCTAGTGAATTCTTAAAATTTTGTGAAATGTTCATGGTAGAACATATAACTACGGTGCCATACCATCCCAGATCTAATGGACAGGTAGAACGCTTTGTTGATACCTTCAAAAGAGCTTAGAAAACCAAATAAGGAAAGCACAGATGAGGTAGTCCTTCAACAATTTTTAAGAGTGTACCATGTAACACCAAATCTGTATACATCAGCAGTTAACTCACCAGCAGAGCTGATGTTTGCAAGGAAAGTAAAGTTAGTTTTTGATAAATTGCTACCTAGCAAGAAAAGAAAAAGTGCCAGGGAAGACATAGCAAGATTTTTTAAAGTTGGTGATAGGGTGTATATGAGGACATACAAAAATGGAAAGCAGAACTGAGAAGAGGGCGAAATTACCAAATACATAGGTAAAATGATGTATTAGGTAAAAAGTAGAAAAGACATACAAAAGAGACACAGGAACCAACTGAAAAAGAGATTCATGGAAAGTGAACTAAAGAAGTTGGAGGAACCGATGGAATAGTTGTACAATATGTTCCAAGTACCAACACCACTGCAGCTGATTGAACCCAGGCGTAAAAGTGAGAGGGAAAAAAACATACAGAATTCCTGAAAATAGATGCCAAGAGAAAAAATATTAGATTGTTCAGAAAAAAAAAAATTCAAAAACTGGAGGTGGGTTGAATAAAAATATTATTGCTAAATAAACTGACACTTCCTAAGAAAAACTTAAAAGGGGAGATGTTGTAGGGAATTAGCAATAATGGTACACACCTCCCATGTGATGAGTGGAACGAGACAATCACTATCGTCTGGTATCGAGAGAGTATGTAGAGTACGAGAGTACTCTCTTTACTTTCTTTTACTCTTTTACTTGTTTCAGTCATTTGACTGCAGCCATGCTGGAGCACCGCCTTTAGTCAAGCAAATCGACCCCAGGACTTATTCTTTAGAAGCCTAGTACTTATTCTATCGGTCTCTTTTGCCGAACCGCTAAGTTACGGGGATGTAAACACACCACCATCGGTTGTCAAGCGATGGTGGGGGGGACAAACACAGACACACAAACACACACACATATATATATATATACATATATACGATGGGCTTTTTTCAGTTTCCGTCTACCAAATCCACTCACAAGGCTTTGGTCGGCCCGAGGCTATAGTAGAAAACACTTGCCCAAGGTGCCATGCAGTGGGACTGAACCCGGAACCATGTGGTTGGTAAGCAAGCTACTTACCACACGGCCACTACGTGTAGACTGTGTTGATAGTCTTGTCTGTGCTGATAAAGTAATTATACTGTGATACTGAGAGGGCATTATAATGATCCAACCCTTTGAGAATAATAACACTGTACGACTGGGGGTTGTACAGTGCCAGATAGAAACAACCTATTGACAACTTTGGAATATAACAATATCTATCAGAGTGACAACTATTGTACAAAGACAAGTGGCAAAAGACTGCTTTGTAACAATGATATTCAAAATGTGATTATTAATTGTATAACTGCTACAATTGAAGGTGAAATTAGGACAATGATTGGAAAAACATCATTTGTTGCTGTTATGTTTGATTATGTTATGTTTGATGATCTGCAAACGAAGTCTCAATTGTTGCATGTTTTATGATTTGATGAGAAGGAAAAGCCTCAAGAAAGGTTTTGGGGTTATGTCAATGTCAGTAAAGATAGAAGGGCTGCATCACTGACTGAAAAAGTTTGAAAATTTGTTAATGAATTCAAATGTAGTCAAAAATTCATCACACAAACTTATGATGGAGTGAGCATGATCGCTGGGCACTTGAACAGAGTGCAAACAAGAATAAAGGAGATTTTTGGTGCCAATGTCATATTTATACATTGTTATGCACATTCACTTAATTTGGTACTCTCCCAATCAGCTTCAAGTATTCATGAATGTTGAATTTTCTTTCAAACTTTAAAGGGAATTGTAACTTTTTTCTCAAAGTTGATGGCTTGGATATCACTAATGCAAGAAATCATTAGAAGGTGATTTCCAAAGCTACCTAACACATGATGGAATTATTCATCTCAGCAAGTATCCATTTTGTCCGATAAAATTACTTCGTTTTCTGAGTTATTTTCAACCATATTAGAAAATCCAGAGAATTGGAATGCTTCAGAATTAGCACAAGCAAGGGGATTCATTGCAATCCAAGAAGATTTTAATTTAAAATTTTTATTAGTAGTTTTTGAAACTATATTGAGTGGTTCAGAGATTCTGTATTCAATACTTCAGAAACGTTCGTTTGATATTTCAAGGTGTATTTGTGAAGTTGAGAACTAAAAAAAAAAATTGATTCAGTTTGAGAAATTTCACTCCCAGGTTTTGGATGGTGTCACTGAACCACCAGAGAAGTGAAGTCGACACGAAGAACCAGAAACTTTAAGAACTTTGTTTCACAACATTTTAGATGAAATTATTGTTCATGTTGAGTAAAGATTTAAAATGATGGAAAAGTTCAAATTTGTTGAATTGTTGAATCTGAAGCTTTTTTCACATTTATGAAAAATAATTTTCAGTGGAAGCATTTTCATCTCTGAATTTCTACAAAAATATATTGGAATTGGATAGACTGAAATGTGAGCTCAAATCAGTTTGTGCTGCAGATTTTGCAAAGCAAGCATCAAGCATCCAAGAAGTAGCAGATATAATACAGGAACTTGAACTAAACTAAGCTCTGGCAGAAGTAACAAAATTATTACATCTGATACGTACAGACATATATATATATACATATATACCGCCTGACTGGCCTTGTAGGGTTTTCGAGCGAGATCGTTGCCAGTGCCCCTGGACTGGCTCTTGTGCGGGTGGCACATAAAAGATACCACTTCGAGCGTGGCCGTTTTCGTGCGGGTGACACGTAAAAGCACCCACTACACTCTCTGAGTGGTTGGCGTTAGGAAGGGCATCCAGCTGTAGAAACTCTGCCAAATTAGATTGGAGCCTGGTGTTGCCATCCGGTTTCACCAGTCCTCAGTCAAATCGTCCAACCCATGCTAGCATGGAAGGCGGACGTTAAATGGTGATGATGATGATGATGATTCTGACCATACCTACCACATCTGCATCCTGTGAGAGATAGTTTTCTTCTTTAAAGCAAATCAATAATTATGAGATGTTCTCAAAGTGAAGAGAGAATGAATAATTTGGTTTTCATTTTGAAGAAGATGAAGGCAGTGTGGTTCTGATGCATTTTATAGCAAAGTGACTGAAGAATTTGCCAAAAAGCAAAGAAGAATTGAACTGTTTTACAAATAACAGTGTGGTAAGTAAATTGTTACCAACCACATGGTCACAGGTCCAATCCCAGAAGAGTCATTTATAAGCATGATCAGACGTACCAATTGCAGTCATATGCAAATTACTTAGTATGTCGTAGAAAAAAGACACAAAAATAAATTATGTGAAGTCGAAGGCAAATCCACAGTAATGGAATTCATATCTAACTGTGGCAACAACACAACAGAAACTGAAAAGAAGCTTATATATCAATTACAGGAATTCCTTAATTAGTGCAGTTAATTAATTCTTGCGAAAAAACCACATGTACCAAAGCCACACTAATCAAGCCTTAGAACCAATGCGATAATTATAATGAACCATGGAAAATACCAAAATTATGAACATTGATTGATTTCAATCAATCTCTTTTATCTCCTGCTGCAATCGATTTGATTGCCATATTGCAGGACCAACCAGCTTTGGCGAAGTTAGATTTAACTTCACCCAAGTTCTCCTGCTGCCAATTTGCCTATCTTCCGCTTCCATCGGCTGAAGGCACTATTCTTTGTGATGCCTCTACTGATTCTACCAGGCCACTCATGCCTGAGAATCACCAACGCTCAGTGTTTGAGGCCCTGCATTCCTTGTCACATCTGGGCATTGCTGCTACACTTAAGCTTACCACTGCTCGTTTTTTCTGGCCAAATATGCATCGCACAATTACTTCTTGGACACGTACTTGTTCCAAGTGCCAATGTTCCAAGATCCAACAGCACATTCGTGCTCCGCTTGAACAGTTTTCTCCTCTGGAGGCCCGTTTTCGCCATGTCCACATTGATCTAGTTGGACCATGGCCTGTGAGACACAGGTTCTCTTATGACTAGAAGCCATTCTAATAGCAGACATTTCTGCTGAATCTGTTGCTCAAGCTTTTGTTTCTAACCGGATTTCCCGCTTCAGAGTTCCATCCAGATTAACTACTGATCACGGACGTCAATTTGAAGCTTCTTTATTTCGTGAATTGTCACGAATTCTGGGTGTGCATCACATTCACACAACCAGTTACCATCCAGCTTCCAACAGGATGGTCTAATGGTTTCATAGACAGCTCAAAGCTGCTCTATGTGCCTTTCCAGGACTGAATTTCTGCCAATTGTGCTTCTTGGCTGTCGTACTGCTGTCAAATAGACCTGGGTTTCTCCTCTGCAGAGCTGCTGTGTGGTACCACGCTAGCATTGCCTGGTACGATGTTGGTGCCAGACATTTCACAGCTTCATGATCTGGCATCGTACGTCACCAGACTTCACACCTATTTTTCTAATCTTCTGCCCATGGGTTCCCGGGACCAATCTCCACCCTCTAATTTCTCATCAGATATTGACAATTGGTTGCATGTTTTTGTTCGGGATGACTCTATCAAGGGACCTCTTGTTTCTCCTTACAAAGGACCCTTTCGTGTGCTTTCTCGTACACCCAAAGTTTTTCCGATTGATATGAATGGTCGTACGGAAACTGTTTCTGTAGATTGGCTTAAAAGAGCATATTTTGAGGTGTCCAAATCTTTTGATGATACCGCTGCCACGCCCACCTTTGAACCTACACATGCACCTTTGCCAACATCATCACCTACACATGCATCTTTGACAACACCATCACCTACACATGCACCTTTGACAACACCAGCACCTACAATACCAACTTCATCGTCACAATCTGCCTTGAGCAGACCCTATGTAACCAGGACTGGCCAAACTGATCGCTGGCCCAAGAAACTTGTAAAGACTATTTACATTTGACATTCTCTATTGTGTTTCCTGTGACAGACAGGTGTTCTTTTGTGTACTGGACAGTTTCAATGTTTTGCTATTGAACATTTTGTAAAAAAATTTTTTGTGCATGCTCATTTATATTGTAATTATTTTCTTTTGAGTTGTCATATTTTGTGCCACATCTTGTGGGTGATCGGTAGCCATCTTGTTTTTTGCTCCACTACAATCTTTCTATTTTCGTGCTTCCGCATTCGAAGGGGAGCCTTGTAGTGACGCCTGGTTCCAGACGCCATTTTGGAACTTTCATCCATGCATGTGCAGGGATTAGAGCCTTCCAAAAGACCTGCCGGAAGCCCCTTATGTGCATACACAGTCATCAGCAGCAGCTAGGCTTCACTGCCATTCTCTCTCTCTTTGCCCCTGCTGCCGACCAAGCCGGACGCGACTAGACCAGCTCCGTGTGACTGGAATTCTGATGGCGATACACGACATTGCGAATCTGTGAAGAATGCCTTCATAATTGTGATTAATTACCGACCTGCTGCTTCCACACCAAGGCGACCTGGCTACTGATTGTCTAGAAATTAAATGTTTTGTATAAATAAATCTTTATTGTTATTTGTTCGGAGATCTTGTTCCTACTTATTTCCTTCCACGAACTATGTAAGGAATTGTGAGGCACCCATCCAGTGCCAACCTCATTTCCTACAAGTTCTTTAGGTTTTTTTAATTGTTTGTAACAATTCTTCAAGTTTTTTGACTGAAATATCTTTGGGTGTGGTTTCCATTTCTTCTGCTTCCTTTTCATCTTCTCCTTCATATGCCTTTTGATGCTTTATTCCAAGAAGATTGTTGATGTTTAGTTTTTTTTTTTTTTGAAGCGATTCCAGTAATTCTCTAACATTTTCCAAATCTAATTCCTTAATTCCTCAAAGCAGAGGTCCCTTCCAATTGTAGCAATTTCATCAATAACTTGGTTGTTGGGATTATTGAAGCCAAAACAATCGTTAGTGCAGTCAGGCAAAAAATTCTGCTAGACTGCTCTCTTGCAGCTGTCTGTTACTTCTTCCAAGGCTTGTGAATGTTTTCAACTGCTTGTTTAATATCAATTTTTTTCCAAAATTCTTCAAGAGTGATTGAATTATCTCCAGTTATAACTTGAATTACCTGGGCAAAAGTTCTTCACACACATGCTATGAATGTAGAAATCACTCCTTGGTCCATCAGCTGTAGTAAAGAAGTTGTATTTGTTGGTAAAAATATAACCTCCATATTACTATTTAAATCATCAAGTGAGGTGGGATGCCCAGGGGCATTATCTAAAACTAAAAGAACTTAGAAATTTAAATCATTATTAATTTTTTTTTTGCAATATTTTTCAAATGTGTAACAAAAGTGCATATTGAACCATTCTTCAAACAACTATTTTGTCACCCAAGCCCTTTCAATTGGTTTCCAAATTACAGAAAAGGATTGTTTGTTACTGCCTTTTAATACTCTTGGGTTCATTGTATGATAAATTAGCATCGGTGTTAATTTGCATTCAACCTTGGTGTTACCTCCACGTAGAAGTGTTAATCTATCCTTGGGTGCCTCATAACCTGGTGTCGTTGCCTCTTTTCTTGCCAAAAAAGTTCTTGTTGACATTTTTTTTCCAGAATAGGTCAGTTTTGTCGACATTGAGGATTTGGTGATAATCCTACCAATTTCCTTCAATTATATCTGTGCGCAGATAAATGTTGTTTTTCACTTATGGTCAACTGTACTTAAAAACTAAAATATCATACAAATAGATAGAATTCTTTAAAAAAAGCACCTACTGTTTTTTTTTAATTAAAAATCTGATCCAAATTTACTCTAACTTGTATATTTTATTTTTATTACAGTGAGATATAAGATACTTTTCAAAAAATCAAGGAAGCGGTCCAAAATTCATGGACTGCTGTTTTATCTTAGAAAAAAACGTTATAATTATAAAATGCAAAAGAAAAAAATTAGAATGATCTAACTGATGCTTTGCCATGTTAGACTCCACTGAAAAAAACATTGTTTTTAGAAATTTTTTTCCTGATTTTATTTCTATATAAAATGTTCTTTAAAAATAGACATGGTTCAATATGGCTACAATATTCCTTTCTAATGCAGCCACAAGGGCTGAAATTTTGAGGGAATGGGTCTAGTCAATTACACTGACCCTCTGTGGTTGACTGGTATTTAATTTATCATACCTGAATGGATGATAGACAAAATCAACCCCAGCAGAATTTGAACTCAGAGTGCAAGTGTGGGTGAAATACTGCAAAGCATCTTGTCCAACTTGCTAACAACTCTGCCAACCCGCTGCCTCAATATGGCTACGATATTAGAAGTGGGAGTATTTCCGTTTCAAAGTTTTTGAGTGGTAATTAATAGGTAAAAAGCTTTTTTTGTTTGATAATTTTTCTAAAATTCTTTTTATAAAAATTATTATCAAATAAAAAAACTTTTCACCTATTAATTACCACTCAAAAACTTTGAAATGGAAATACTCCCACTTATAATATTGTAGCCATATTGAGGTGGTAAGTTGGCAAAGGGGTCCAGATCTTTTCTATAAACTTATGAAAAAAGAAAAAAAAATCAGACAACTACATGACTTTAGATAGAATTTCAAGGAGTTTTGTCAATTTATTTTGAATATACTAGTTAAGCAGTAGTAGGTGTGGCACACAACCTCATGCATGAAAGATTGGTGCGGAACAGAAGATGAGGTGTTGTCAATGCTTCAAAGGGTTTGTGCAAAAAACAAAAACAAAGAAAAAAAAAAACACTTATTGAAATGAGTTAATCAAATTTGACACCGTTTATATTAAGGGGCAGTCTCAAAAATTTTTTGTGCATTAATCATGGGATTCCTGTATATATTCTAGAAATGTTTGTATGTATGTTTCTTGTGTCTTATTAACTACTTCAAAATGGGTCATCGTAGTGGGGAAGCTATTTTCATTTTCAGACTTTCCATATCTCAAAGCATATAATACTACACTTTTCACGTGGCGGGGGGGGGGGAACAGGAGAGTGTGTGTGTGGTGGACTGCATGCCCTAGTTTCCTAGTCACCCTTCACCACTGATACAAACATACACACACACACACATACATAGGAGATGACAAGGGACCAAGATTTCTGGCAATTAACTGTGCTTGAGAAAACAAGTAAAATCGTGGTCATCCATACATATGGGTATGTCCTTATGGCTATGCTTCCCCTCTCACACAGATACACATAATCTGTCCTGTCAAAACTCTCTCATCTTTCCAATTCCTCATCCCAGCACCCATGAACACCACTCCCTGCAGGCCCTTTCATTCTCCCTCACATATCTATCTGTGCATTCTCCATACCCTAGCATATCTACATACAACACCCCACCCAGCCACTCTATTTTCTCGCACCAGCACTTCCTACAGTCACCTCTTCCTCTCTAAACATCTCCCCCTCACACTCTTATGGAACATCCTTCTCTATCTCCTCTGTACCACTTATACTCCTCCCCCACTGCTCCACTATCTATTTCTCTCTCACTCTGACTGTCTCTCTCTATCTTTCTCTCTAACTATATCTCTCTTTCCTCTCCTTTCTTTTCCTACTGAGGTAGCCAAATAAGACACCTATCTCTGTCCTATCATGCTTTAACCTCCTAACTTGCTCAAAGCCACCTCCCTCTACTCTTGATAATGTATTCCAAACCTCTGTTTCTTCGAATATGGCCATAAAGTTGTGATTCATTTATTCTTGAAAAATGTTACAGAAGTTTAAAGTTTGATAATTTCTATCCAATCAGTTCTCCTTGCCAAAGCCCTGCAATTGTTGGTACATATAGTAAGGTTTGTTATCTGATTCCTTGGTGGCCTTTGAGTATCAAAGATTCTTAGCAACCTCTTGAAAATGTCTTTGAGAAGTTGACTGAAGTTTTAGAGCAGGGGTCAGGGACCTTTTTTTAACCAAATACCCCAAAATATATTTATTTATGCCGACATTACCCCCTTGAATGGAAAGGAAGAAAATCATAATTAACAAGGAACACGTTTTTTTATATAATTTTACTTACGTCTAATTACCCCCAAGAATTTCATATTTACCCCAGTTCACTGACCCCTGCTTTAAAGGGAAGGAAAAGTCTAAAATGATGCTGGAGAGAAATGGGCTTGTAGCGTACGACTTAAGGGAAACTTTTCTCTCTATGTTATATATACATAAATACAGACGTAGTAGATAACAGCCAGCCTTCAGCTGCACCTTTTAACCCTGTTGTGTCTACTACTCTAATTGGTTGGTATTGGTGCAGTTTGTCCCTTGCACTATTGCGTGCCAAGATGCAACCTAATCAATCGCAGCCTTCTGATAAGGTCACGTGAGACAGTCACTTCTAAACTTCCGGTGAGCCGACTACATGCTATAAAACTTCAGTAACACAGTCGAGTGTCTTTTGGCTCCAGACCTTCTGAGGTCTAGCCACTGACCACAGAGAACACAGCCAGTTCCAGTGACGACAACATTAGCCACATGCAGACTCATCCACACTTCGTCCAGCAGCATTGAGGACCTCCATCTCTGTTGCCACCATCATCTTAACGACATCAACACAGCAACGCTCGCACAGGTTCTATCTCCACACTGTTTGTGAATTACTTCACCATGGTTAACAGCAAATACAACCTGCGAGAACTCCTGTAACAAGTAACTGGCAGCAGCATTGTAGCCACAACTTCTTGATACAGCACTTCAACTACTGTGTAACTTGACTAAGAACTGGTATTTATCATCCTTGTGTCTGGACATTCTTTTAACGTCATATTATAGACTCTTTCTATGCTCTGTACTTATAGCACATGCATACATCCATATTTGTACACACGCACTTTGAATACATGACGGCCTGTCTATTATTATGTATATATGACGCACACACATGTTAACATATAAATAAAATCTTCTCTTAAACATTCTACCTGATTGTGTCTCTCTTTTCCTTCTAGCACTTATACTCATTTAACCCTTTTCCTTCCATGAACTATGTATGGAATTGTGAAGCACCCAGCAAGTGCTAATCACATTTTCCTACAGGCTCATAATGACAAAGAGGCCATGAAAGAGGCATCCAAAACCTTCTACACCAGCCTTTTAAAATCATTGATGAAGTCAGATACGCCACCAACGCAAATGTCAGAAGTGCCACCTATTGTTCTCAGTGAAATTGAAAATGCCATCAAGCTTATGAAAGCAGATAAAACTCCATGGAAAGATGGTATGACAACAGAGGTGTTTAGTAGAGGAGAAGAGCTGTGGAAAATACTCGTTCTATGCTTCAATCACCATCTGAAAGAGAATCAAATACCGTTACCTTGGGAAGAGTTACACACAATCTTATTTCACAAGAAGGGTGATAAAGAAGATCTAAGAAACTATAATTCCAAGCTGTTTACAAGGGTCATAGTCTCAAGATTATTGAAATATCTCACTGACTAGCAGCCAACTGAGCAAGCAGGTTTCTGTAAGAATTAGTGTGATGGATCATATATTCACTTTAATATAGCTTATAGTATCAGCGAAAGAATACAAGCTGCCTCTGAGCATCACTTCTATCAACTATGAAAAGGCCTTCAATAGCACTGAGATGAACACATGTTGAAATCTCAGGAAATTCAAGGAGTTGAGGTGCAATACATCAAACTGTTCAAGGATGCAAACACCACTGATATAGTTCTGCTATGGTCACCAGTAAGAAATCTGTAGCATACGACTTGAGGGAAATTCCTCTCTCTCTATACATAAATATGGACATAGTAGATAACAGTTAGCCTTTGGCTGCCCTTTTGTGTCCACTACTCTGATTGGTTGGTATTGGCGCAATTTGTCTATTGCGCACCAATATGCAACCCAACCAATCGCAGCCTTCTGATATGGTCATGTGAGACAGTCTCTTCTAAACCTCCGGTGAGTCGACTGCACCGTATAAAACTTCAGCAACACACCGAGTCGATGTCTTTCGGTTCCAGACCTTTTGAGGTCTAGCCACTGACCACACAGGACACAGCCAGTTCCAGCGACGACACAACAGCAGCCACATGGAGACTCATCAACTTCGTCCAAGCAGCATTCAGTGACCTCCATCTCTGTCACCAGCATTCGTCCTAACATCAACATCAGCTCTCTATGTACACAGCAACCAGCAACACTCACACAGGTTTTATCACAACACTGTTTGTGAATTACTTCACCATGGTTAACAGCAAATACAGCCTGCGACAACCTCCTGTAACAAGTGACCGACGACAGTAGCATTGTAGCCACAACTTCTTATTTGACATGTACTTCAACCGGCTCTGCATTACAGCCACAACTTCTTGATACAGCATTTCACCTATCGTGTACTTTGACTATGAACTGGTATTTATCATCCTTGTGTCTGAACATTCTTCTAATAGCATATTATAGACTCTTTCAATACTCTGTACTTATCACACACACATACATCCATGCCTATGCGCACACGCAAACACACTTTGTTCTCATGACGGCCTATCTATCATTATGTATATATGATGCACACATGTTAATCTATATCTATAAAGCTGAGTTTGTGAGTGTGTGTGTGTATTGCATCTATAGAAATCCACATTTTCCACTTTTTCTTAAAATTTTTTACACCAATGGAATTTTCTCAATGTGAACTTTCCAGTGCAGTAATTAGATTTTTTAAATTCCGTTTACTTTGCGTGATTTAAGGGAGATTTGGCTGTTATTTGTAGCAACTTTTATATTTCTTCCCTTCTACCTGGAATGTCGTTCTTACACACGCGCTCAACAGAGAGAGAAAGTGATACATACAACGTCATAGATTAAACTTTTCTCTCAGTATTCTTTACCTATTTTTCATAACATTGATACGTAAAAACACACACAACCACACATACGTGATCTGTGACAACATACACATTGCTCCCGTTCTCCCCCTCTTCATCTCTCGCTCTCTCAAACGCATACACGTGCAAGTAAACACAATTATTCACAAAAATATAACTCATGTTTGTCAATGTGGCATAACTACAGAGTTGTAACCACCGACTTTGGAAGGTCATAACTTTCAGAAAAATGAATATTTTTTAATGAAATTTTCGGTGAAAGTGTTTCGGGAGGGGGTAGGGTACAATATTCGGAAATTCCACTTAAATTCCTCTTAACTTCCAGGAAAATGAATATTGTTTTGTGAAATTTTCTACAAATATACCTTGATGTGTGTACATTTCGAGCATGTAGGAATTTTGAAGGAAACAACTGCGTGATTATTTTTGAGAAGCGTTCCTCATTCGGTGGTGTTTCAGAGCAAGTCGTCCATATTTGTTTCATTTTTCTCTATTATGTGCGTATGTGCATTCGTATATTTCTAATGAAGTAATAGGCAGTGAAGAGAAGCCGTCATAAGAAAACTTTTAACTACCTCTATTCCTTTCTCCCCCTCTCTCTACCTCTTCCTCTCTCGCTCTCTCAAACGCATACACGTGCAAGTACACAATCATTCAGTAAAATATAACTCATGTTCGTCAATGTTTTGTAAATATACCACGATTTTCACTAGGGTGTTAGGGTTAGGGTTAGGATTAGTGTTACGGTTATGGTTTTAAGGTTAGGGTTTTAGGGTTAGGGTTTAGGGTTAGTGTTAGGGTTAGTGTTAGGATTAGGGTTGGGTAATCGTGAGGGTGTTAATCTGAAAAATTACAGATATGTGAAAAGTACCGACCCTGCCATCTATTATAACTTTTGTTGTTCTGTTTAATATATACATAGATTATGCCTCCAAAGAAGAGAGTTTGCTGGGGAAAGAAAGCAACCGGTTTAAAATGACAGCAACAGACTGCAGCAATTCACCACATTACAAAAGCTACTTTGAACATAATGCAAAATGGTGTATCAACATCTTCTGCCCAATCTGATAGAATTCTGGCAAAACTGTGTAGCAACAGATCACCAGCAATTGCTTCATCACAAATTGCCGTCCTAGCTCCTGTGAAAAGGGATCACCCTGCTATGTATAATCAGGCAACGCAAAAAGTTGTTTTGCATAAGCATTTCTATAGCCAATTAGACGGATGAAATTTACGTACGCTTAATAATTTTACGCAAAACAGCCTTCAGAGTTTCCCTATTAATTTCATCATCTTTTGAATTATGAACATCATAAGGGTTTTTTCGTTGTAAGGCTTTCTTTTTTAGTTGATTTTCACCTACCAAGACTTATCGTAGATGGCGTAATAAGTCACTCCCGGACAAGGTCGGGTTATACTGCTAGTATATAAATAAAATCTTCTCTTAAACATTCTACCCGGTTGTGTCTCTCTTTTCCTTCTGGCACTTATACGCATTTATTCTTTTCATATTTATTGTATCAACTGTGCAAAGGAGCCATTCTTGTCACTTCACTTCGCACAGTCGTTTACAGATCCAATTGGGAAAAGTATCAAATAAGGTGATACTGTCTCTTCAAAGCCTTTCACAACATGTCTAGAAATGGTCATCAGAAACATTGACTGGACAATCAACAGTGAGCTACTAGCACATCTCCAATTCACAGATGACAGTAAATTTTCATTCCTCTGTTCTATCAACATTTTGATTTTAACTTTGCAGTATTTCACATGGTGGTGGTGGGAAGCATCATACCCCAGTAAGATCTGGGCTGTAAGGATTTAAAAAATGGACAAATTGCTATGACCAATATATTAAATTGATTTTAATCTTCTAAAACTTGTCCAACCTATGACAAAGAAAGAAGAATATGGAGACCAAGTACAAGCATACCTTGGCTTAAGTCGTTCTCGATTATACATCGGTTTTCAAAAATAATATATGGAAAAATAAAAATCAAGTGAAGTTATATTACTCAAATTTACGTCTGTCCACCACAAATACTGGAATCGTAAAATCATAAGAAAACAGTTAAAATCACATAAAATCATGTTACTGCAAAATAAATAAGAATAAAAGCATATAAAATTATATTAAAATACATACAGTAAATGTTAAAATACACACCATAAAGTAGTGTAGCTAAGTGAACGAAATCATGAAATTAGCTGCGCTGTCTTATTTATCAGTCTTTTGGAGCTCATATTGCACTGTAATTCCAATATCTACAATTAGGCATCGTTGTCACTTGTGATTCCCGTGATTGTTTTGAATTCAGATTTGTTTATGTCGGTTTATCGGCTACTTTCTCATTCTTATTCATTTGTGACTTTATTTTTTCGCCATGGCTCATAAGAAAATTCATAGTGAAAGTGCTAAGCGTCATGTTATAACGCTGGAAGATAAACTGACTATGATAAAACGCTATGAAAAAGGTGCAAAAGTGGTAGCAATTGCACGATCTTTCGGGATGAGTCGGACAACTGTATCGACGATTGTACATAACAAGGACAAGATTTTAGCACATGTTAAATCTTAAAGATACAGGGATGAAGAACACCGCCATGAATAAGAAAAAATAATTTGTTTGTAAGCTTAAAATAATTTTTTTAATTAATCATGTATAATTGAAAATTCATCCATAAATAAAGTACAGAACTGGGAATGGTTATTATCGGTTTAACCTAGAGACAAGTAAATTTGGCCTCGCCTGGCCTAGAGACAAGTTAATTCGACTTAAGTCGTGTCTCCTAGAACCAATTAACGACGTAGGGTGAGGTATGCCTGTATTTTGTTTTCTCAAAAAAATGCCATTCAAAGAATGAGAGTACAAAAAGTACCCATAAATTTTTGGTGGCAGTTGTGGTGGGGAATAATAGTTTGAGAGTTGAAAAGTATTGTGCTAATAATGCTTATTTCTCCTTATTTCTGTCAGGCGGGCGTCGTTCCGAAAACTGGAGGAGGAATGATATAAAAAACTGAAACTTTTTCAGAAATATAATCATTGTATTGTAAAGTATACCGTTCTAAAAAAAAAAAAGAAAGAAGAAAAAAAAAGGAAGACTAAAAAAAAAACTTGGAGAAAGAACTAAAATTTTGGGCACTATCATGCTATTAGCTGTCAGAAGTGAAAGTGCTCACTGCTAGTGAAGTGTCTGCCTGTATGCCTGTCGATTCTTTGGCTACTGACAGCTAATACCATGACTGGCCGGAGCGAGCTATCTGTCTGTCTGTCTGTCTCTCTCTCTCTATCTATTACTCGAAAGTTCGCGCGTCCGCGCTAGCTAGTCGTGAGTAGTCGATCCTATTATTTTAAAACTTCAAACTTCATTTGTTTTCTATTTTGATAAATTCTCTCTGTTGAAAATTATATTTTTATATTTTAAATAATTTGCAATTTCAGGAAATATGTTTTTATATTAAATTTGTGTTTTCTACTCACGACTAGCTAGCTCGGACGCGCGAACTTTCGAGTAATAGATAGATAGAGAGAGAGAGAGAGACAGACAGACATATAGCTCGCTCCGGCCAGTCATAGTATTAGCTGTCAGTAGCCAAAGAATCGACAGGCCAGCAACAGGCAGGCAGATACTTCACTAGCAGTGAGCACTTTCACTTCTGACAGCTAATAGCATGACAGTGCCAAATTTTGATTTGTTTTTTTGGCCAAATCGTAATGTGCAGTCTATTTTTCACAGATTGTTTTGGTGTTACTATTAGACCTGCAGATATATGTATGTGGGAGGCAGACTCGCGGTAATAAGATCGCGGTTTCGATTCCCAGACCGGGCGTTGTGAGTGTTTATTGAGCGAAAACACCTAAAGCCCCACGAGGCTCCGGCAGGGGATGGTGGCGAACCCTGCTGTACTCTTTCACCACAACTTTCTCTCACTCTTACTTCCTGTTTCTGTTGTGCCTATAATTCAAAGGGTCAGCCTTGTCACGCTGAATATCCCTGAGAACTACTGTAAGGGTACACGTGTCTGTGGAGTGCTCAGCCACTTGCACGTTAATTTCACGAGCAGGCTGTTCCGTTGATCGGATCAACTGGAACCCTCGACGGAGTGCCAAATATGTATGTGGGCGATCCTATATGTAATACCAATGATTACCGGACATTTTTTCAAAATCATAGTCTCGTATTTCCCTGGAAATCATGTTAAGAAAAGATCAAATATAACCAAAAAAAACGTTTAGCTGTTCGAGTACTCGAACTGAAAAGTGGTGGTTGAGTGACACACGTATACACACACACACACTAAAATTCTGAAAAGGAAAAACAATTTAGAATCAATTGTAACCTTCGAAGTAATTGTCGAAAAAAATGTAAGATAAGTAAATAAAACGTCACAGGGTGAGACATGTTCCCAAACTCTACCAAATACCCTGAGTTCTCAATAGAAATAAAATGTTTGTTTTTCTACAACTTTACAATGTGATGTAAAGTACAGGTATTCAGGTATTTAATGTCGGGATACGAAACAGCTCCTTTGAGTGATTTGTGTGTATAAATGCATTTAGGTATTACTTTTCAACAAGCTTAATCGGCTTGTTTAGATCTATTTATACCTAAGTCCATTTAAGGAAACAGTTCAACAGAATATTTTACCAGTATATATAATTTACTAACCGTTCGTATTTAAGGAAACATTTTAAATTAAGAGATATTGCATAAAAGTTCAGTGTTGGAATTTATTTTTGATCATATCTAGTATAATTTACCCTTAAAATCTCACTCCTGTAATAAAAATTAGTGCAGAACTTCGTTGTATGGTTTTCATTCTACTTCCGGTAAATTATCAGTTCCGAACTCGTTTACTTGTGTCTTTGATCATGCCGCAAATTACGGTCAGTGTTGGCTACTTTGTTTGTCGTTTACTTTTCTCGTCAACATTATGATTATTTTTTGTTTTTGTGATTTTTAAAGACGATGAAAACTCTTATTGAAACTGCATAAATGTAAACACGCTAACCGCTAACACAAATTTCTTTATTGTTCATCTAGAAATTTACTGAGCCTACCAAATCTAGAACTTTCTCTTGTGTCCCTTTTTTTTTTAGATATATTTCTCGTATTATTTACTATTTTTAATCGCAGTAGTATTTTCGAGGTTATATTTTCAGTTAAAAAAAATGACCGTTAATTAACTTAATAAATGTTTGATTAAATGGCAATATTAATGGTAAAGTTATGTACTATAGGTGGTGGTGGGGGCAAACAGACACAAATAATTATAAATGACAGGCTTCCATGCAGTTTTGGTCCACCAAATTCACATTGTGTTTGTCGGCTCGGGGCTGTAATGGAAGACACAGGTGCCACGCAGTGGGACTGAACCTGAAACCAAGTGGTTGCAAAGCATGTTTTTTAATCACACCACCATGCATGCACCTGTTACTGCATAGCTTGCTGAAATTTTGCACAGATATGTTTTCTAGAGTGTATAATAACGATGTTGTTAACAATATACTCCGCCCTTAGCCTTTTCCTTCACAACTCTTTTTAAAATGGTATTTTGTAGAAATTTATTTTCGAGATCGTAGATTTCATAATGTCGATATTTCAAGCATATTAATCAGAAATTGGTAAATAAAGACTTAAGTGGGCAGAATGATCCAAAACTACTTCGCAATATTTTTTATAATGTTATTAAATTAATCGTAATCGTTACCCTCGTAAATTTCATAAAAAATATGCATTTCAGAAAGTTACGGGGAAAAAAAATTCTGTTGGGTCGGGATACGCCAATGATTTTAATGGCCATGGTCTTATGGACAGCACGAATTTTCTTCTGCCTTGGAAAATGCTCAGACTTTTACCCAAATTGACTTAGTAAGACCAGACTAGTGTCAAGCTGAAAGCTGTTAGCAAAACAGATGTTGCAACACCCTTTCTTCAGTTTGAATTTCTTTGTATACCTTTTAGTCTTGAACATTCCAGTATTTCTTAGACACTATCCTATGGGATCTACTCTATGAGTTTGCTTATATTGACTTTTTATGAGTGGCAAGTTCCATGGAAGACAAACATGAACAACACCTCAAAATTTTGTTTGAATGTCCATGACACTATGGGATTGTTACTAACTCTCATATGTATGAATTCCCAATTTCATCACTTCCCTCTTTGGGATATACTATTGATATACTACTCTCTGGAACAAAATCAATCCTTGAATTTCCTACTGCATCATCACTACACATTTGTGTTGGTATTTTATTCCTCATTATGTCAATGTAATTCAATTTTTCATGCATTTTCTCATGATAAAAAAAAAGGAACCTCAAAGTAAACAACCTGCAACAGTTATGATGAGGATATATCTAAAATCTGGGAGGCGTCTTCAATAGCCTAAAAGATGTATACATTTTCAAGATTTTAACATGCACATATGCACACAAAAAAATTAAAAGATTCTATTTTTTATCTTCATTTATGCACTCAAGCATGTTTTTAATAACATTTTTGACACTTGGCAATGGCTAACTGCCATGTGGAAAAGTATTGTATCAGCTGCTGCAGGCTTGTTGCAATCACATGACATTTTAACTTTATGAATAATCAGATTTTGGACATGATGGGGAGTAATCACATCATCTGTGTTTGAGAGGAAGAGTTTTTTTTTGTTTTTACTATAGGGATAATTCTATGAAGAATACGTCACTTGACCCTCCTTTCTATAGTTTGATATCTGATTAATGTGTCTCAGTTTTCTTCATTCTCCGAAATAAAGCTAGGAAACTCACACCCTCTCTTGTCCAGATATCAATATTATTTTGATAACATGAAAACACTCATATTTTTAACAACAAATATTGGTCTTGAAATTCTACTATCAACTACTTATGATATCACCATGGGCCCATTCCTCCTATTTCAGATTAACGAACACTTCTCTGGGTTTAATGGGTCTCTATATAGATGTGATACTCCCTTCATATCCACTGGGAGCTTGAAGTTAGGCATTGAGCATATTTGGAAAACTTTCCACAAGTTTTTGAAAGTTATAACCTCTCTATCTCCTTTGAAAATAGTATTAAAGTAACCAACTTGTTAAACATCACTCTTGACTTAGAATCTAGCTTATGCTACCCATACCATAAACCTAATGAATCCCTACAATATATTAACCCATAAAGCACTGGGATATGCACTTACATAGCACATTTTATGAAAATTAGACTACTATGCATACATAAAAAACAAAAAAATAGTTAAAATATCTTCTTAATGGTGGCAAGTTTTACACGATCTGAAAAGCCATTAGTTGAACTATTAGTCCTCTTGCATTTTGAGGGGTATCGGAGCATTTGAGTGACATTAGACCCCAACAAATACCCATAAAATAAATGCATCTATCTGGGTCACAATCATGGCCTGTTGACTTGCGCCTGACAGCCATGATCATGGCCCGTCGCGCTTTATGTGTTAATGTCCAATCTAATCACCCTAAATCCATTTTAAATAGCATTATCAACAGCATTTCTTTTAGGATCTTCAACCTCTCCACTAATGAAAATATTTTAAAGTCATACTCCTTACTAAACCAGGCCCTCCTTATTAGTGGATTCTCCAAGATTTCCTATATCCTCAACACTAGACTGAAAATCAAATTAACTCCTCATAATAATGGTGCTCCTTCTAAACTTACCTCTACTTTTAGCACTCCTAGCATTATGCATCACACTACTTTTATTACTGACTGAGTTCTTATTAACTGTGTAACTTGGCAGGTCCTGTGGATGCACAAACCTCAGTCACCTCAAGTTAACCCCTGTAATCCTACACAATTCAAAGAGTAGGAAATACAAAACCATATGGCTTGCACCTCTGTTCTTTTTGCAAATTAAATCTCTTCCTAAACTCTCATTTAGCATCCTCAATTCCAACTTCCTGCCTCAACATAAGTACCAGTCCATCTTTAATGAATCCACAACACCAAACCTGGGGTCAATTATTACTTCTTTGAGTAAATGTTAGCTCAGGCCTCTACTACAGTCCTGAGAATTCCTACCTGGAGATCATCTATAACTGCATTAATAGGAATAGTAAGGTCCCTGCCCCCCTCTACCCATAGCTTTAACAATGGCCTAGACACTCCCAATACCCCTAGTAACAGTAACATCAACTCCAGTGACTATTGTTTAGGGAATATGAACCACCACAATTCTGCTGGCCAGAACATCCCTAATGCCATCATATCTGTGTGCTTGCACATTTCCAAAAACTATTATTATTATTTTTAACAACATCTATAATGTGGCTAAAAATACTATTGATAATCACAGTGCCAGTATTAGTGATAGAAGTAACCATAATCTAGTGTGGATATCATTAATGTCAACTGTAATAACAGTAATAGCAATAAGTTTGACAGCCATCATCCTAAATCTATTAATAATAGTGATAATAATGCTCCTGATTCTGTCAGTAGTACCAACAATTGTGCTAACTTTGCTAACCATCACATGGCTAATAGTGCACTATCTTTGATTTGCTGTAAGAAATTTTGCAATTTCAGCTGACATAGTTACTGTCTTTCGAGGATAGTTGCTTGTGCTATAATGTTGTGTATAAATGTACTGTAACCACTCCTCAGACCCAATCTACCAGAATTTACATTGATGGCATGATGAATTTTATGTGCTGTAATTTTGCACACCTGAGCTCTTTCTCTAATTATACCAGAAAACATTCTGTTTCCTTCATCATCCACATACGTGATGTACATGTGTGGACATATACATGTATATGTTTATGCATGATTTTAAGAGTGGATACCCATTCCCAATTCCTCTTTCTGCCCCCTCCCTTGACTGCCTGTACCCAAGCTGCAATTCCACTTTGCAGGCAGTTGTTCTTCACACTATGATGATTCTCGAGCTTTTGTGCAAGGAGCATAACTCTAGATGAATTCCTCTCTGAACTTCACCCACAGGTCTTTTTTTGTTCTAGTTTTTCACAACACTAACAAACTGGATGTGACACTTCCTGACCTTTAATAGAAGATAGCAGCTGTTGCCATACTTTTCATACCAGCCCTTTTTGTTGAGTTCTGCGTTTGGGTTCTTCTCTAACTCTTTTGTGAAACTGATTGGTGTAATTGGCTGAAATGGATGTATAAGTATTAATATATATATAAATTTATATATTTTACATTTAATGCATATGTGTGTGTGATACACACACACATCATCATCATCATCATTTAACATTTGCTTTCCATGGGTTAGATGGTTTGATAAGCTGGAGGGCTGCACCCGGTTCCAGTCTGATTTGGCACGGTTTCTATGGTTGGATGCCCTTCCTAATGCCAAACACTCCAAGAGTGTAATGGGTGCTTTTTACATGCCACTTTCATAACACCAGCAATGGCCACAACTATGATTTCACTTGGCTTGACAAGTCAAGTACCATATCACCAAAGGTGAAATTTGTTTTGATGAAAATTTTTTATGGAAAATTTTCAGTGAAAGAAGTTCCTTGTTCAATTCTCCCTGGCAAAAAAGATGATGAAGATTTCATCACCTATGCTGTGATTGTCAACAGAGTGTGAAAAATTCAAATTAAATGAATTAACCCTGGACATGTTCAAATGTCTAATTTTTGTTCACGGGCTAACTGCAAGCAAAGCTGCAGATAGCTTGTTCCTGGATTTTAACAAAATTAGAACAGGACCAAAAATTAACTCTACAGCTAATAGCAGAGGAATGCCAGAAAATTATAAATCTAAGACATGATGCTGATAAAACTAAAGAAAAAGATTGCTCTCATATTCACGCATTTCGACCAGTAATGGATAAGAAAAAAGAGAAAAAAATGTCAAGACTAAATCCATGTTTACATTTTAAATGGAACTGTCCATTTAAAAATATAAAATGTTTCAAGTGTGGTAAGATAGGTCATAATAAAATCAGACTGTAAAACAAAACCTAAAAAACGGTTCAACAGCAAAAATCATGTAAACAGGTTATCAGTAACAAGAAATATGAATGAACCTCAAAGGAAATTTGTGTATGTAAAAATTAACAGCACAAACGTAAAGTTACAATTGGATATGGGCAGTGATATCTCGATAACATGGTGTTTCAAGAAAAAATTACATTTTAAGGGTGAAATGATGAGTGATGACATATTTCATGGAAATACCTTCAAAGCCAAAGTTTTTGTGTTGAATAATACAACAAATTTATTTGGAACAGACTGGACGGAATTATTTATGGGACCTCCCCATAAATCTTTTTTGTAAAAATGGGAATGGTTTTATTGCCAGTACAAATAAGTTGTCAAACGAATTAAAAAAAAAAATTTTAAAGATTTTTCCTGAAGTTTTGTCTAAATTAGGTTTGTGCACCAAAACAAAAGCAGTTTCAAGTAAAAGAAAATGCTGTACTTGTATTTAAGCTAAAACAAATTGTACCTTTCTCAGCTAAGGAAATTTTTTAGACTTCCGACCTCCATATTATTATCCCATCTTTTAGCGCTCCCCCTCTGACCATTCTCTATTATCTATATATTTCTTTCCATGTAAACATCACTCGATCTCTGTTTTGTCTTAAATTCATACTTATTTATTTTAATTTTTTTCTTACTTGATTCAAGTTATCGCCTTTTCTTTACTTTATTCAAGTTATCGCTCCTCTAAGCCTAAACCTATCTAAAGTCTGTTTACGATTCAATTCTCACTCAATTATGTTACTGATTTAAGCATTTAAACTCAAGATTTAAGCACTGCTGTCTCTCAACTTTGTTCTAAAAACCTAAAGAATTTATCCAGCATGATGTTCTGTTGACTGTACCTCTCTCTCTCTCTCTCCATCTCTCTCTCTCTCCATCTCTCTCTCTCTCCATCTCTCTCTCTCTCCATCTCTCTCTCTCTCCATCTCTCTCTCTCTCCATCTCTCTCTCTCTCTCTCTGTGCCTCACTATTTCTCTGTCCCCCTCTCTCTCTGCATCACTATTTCTCTCTCCCCGTCTCTGTCTGCATCACTATTTCTCTCTCCCCCTCTCTCTTTGATTCCTACGTGACCCTAACTCTATATAACCAGTTCAATTTCCAACTTTATCCTAATTGTCTTTGAATCTCTCTGCTGACAGAACTACGACGAAGCTCCCTTGGCCCGCGGTATGCCTGCCACCAGAACCGGAAGTTCTTATCGTCTGCCATCCTTGGTTGTGTCCTGCGAACACTCCTAGAAGCCTTATACCACCCCTTCCCTCTTATCGACCTTATAGCGCATAAAGATTGTGTAGTGTATGCAGGTTGTAGGTATTGTTTTGTTTATGAATTCTGCCAAATGCAAGTTTTCTTACACGACACTGCTTTCCCCCATCCCAGGGTCACACAGGCCCACTCCTCCCACACCGTCAGAATTGGCACTCTCAACGTCGGCACGCTGAAAGGTAGGTCTGGTGAGATTGTTGAGATGCTTGAACGGAGACGGGTAGATTTGTGCTGCATACAAGAAGTAAGATGGAGAGGAGGATCCGGGAAGTTCCTTACAGGCAAAGAACACAGGTACAAGATTTTCTGGGCAGGGAACACTGACGGGGTCGGGGGCATGGGAATACTCCTAGCAGAGAAATGCGTTGATAAGGTAATCGAGGTAGTCAGAATATGTGACAGAGTACTTAAGATTAGATTAGTGCTTCATCATAGGTTAGCTACTGTCATCTCCGTCTATGCCCCTCAACCGGGGCTACCGGATGGGCAGAAAGACCAATTCTACTACACCCTCCTGCAAACTACCTCATTGACGAACGACAGGGACCTTCTCTTTGTGACTGGTGATTTCAATGGTCATGTCAGACATCATGCAGGTGGCTTCCATGGCATTCATGGAGGCTATGGCTTCTGTTCCTGCAATGAGGAGAGAACCAGAATGCTAGAGTTCTGTGATGCAAACGATCTTATGGTTTGCAATACCAACTTCAGGAAACCTGCCAGTCACCTAGTCACCTACCGTTCTGGCAGACACAGACACTCTAGCCAAATCAACTACATCCTCGCCAGAAATAGGGAAAGAGGGTGGCTTATAAATGTTAAAACCTTCCCTGGCGAAGAATGTACCCCTCAACACAGATTAGTAGTTAGTGACTTCGGGATCAAGGCAAAATGGATGCCCAGAAGTAGACCGGGGATATAGCATCATACAATGTGGAAGACAACTGGAGGTTTCTACAGGACAACCTGCTGAGAGCCACCAACCAGATCTGTGGCTGGCGTAAAGTCCCCTCTCAACCCAAAGTAACGTGGTGGTGGAACAATGTGGTTGACAGGGCTATTAGACAAAAGAAACAGGCTTGGAAGGACTGGAAGGACGGAGGTAGCAGGGACTTGTATCAGACTGCTAGGAGGGAAGCTAGGAGACAAGTTTATTTAGCCAGAGGGGAAGCAGATAAGAAAAAGTTTGCCAATGTTCTGTGCCGTGAGGACCAAAGACTTGAAGTATTTCGTGTTGCAAGACAGTGTGTGAGAGAGAAATGTGTTCGCATGGATGATGGTACGCTTGCACTAAACGAGGCTGCAAAGAAAGAGGTTTGGAGACGCCACTACGAAAGATTGCTCAATAAAGAGAATGAATGGGAGAAAGAGGGTCTGCCGAATGTTGACCCAACAGAGGGACCAGCTATCCGAATTGACAGTACCATGGTCGATAAAGCATCAGGAATCATGGCAGAGATGCTCAAAATATCTGGTAGTGTCGGCTATAGCCTAGTCACCTGTATTGTTAACCAGGTGATACACGAAGTAGTCATACCCAATGACTGGTGTAGCAGCACCATTGTCAACTGTTACGAAGGTAAAGGAGACGCTTTAGATACGAATAATTACAGAGGTATCAAGTTGTTGGATCAGGTTATGAAGGTAACAGAGAGTGTCATAGCCCAACTAATTATGGAGCGAGTCAGTTTAGATGAGATGCAGTTTGGGTTCGTGCCAGGGAAAAGCACCACTGATGCTATATTTCTGGTAAGACGGCTGCAGGAGGAATACCTAGCCAAGGATAAACCTCTGTACCTGGTTTTCGTTGACATGGAGAAAGCCTTTGACAGGGTCCCCTGATCCCTTATCTGGTGATCAATGAGGAAACTAGGGATAGAAGAATGGTTAGTGAGAGCTGTGCGAGCCATGTACAGAGATGCTGTCAGTAAGGTGAGGGTTGGCAATGAGTACAGTGAAGAATTCCGGGTAGAAGTAGGGGTCCACCAAGGTTCTGTCCTCAGCCTCCTCCTATTTATCATAATCCTCCAGGCGATAATGGAGGAATTCAAGACAAGATGCCCCTGGGAGCTCCTCTATGCTGATGACCTTGCTCTAATTGCTGAGTCACTATCCGAACTAGAGGAGAAGTTTCAGGTGTGGAAGCAGGGACTAGAATCGAAGGGCCTTAGAGTCAACTTAGCTAAAACCAAAGTCCTAATAAGTAGGAAGGTAGACAAAACACAATCCCCTTCAGGTAGATGGCCCTGCCCGATCTGTAGAAAAGGCATAGGTAGAAACTCTATAAGATGTACCCAGTGCAAGCTATGGACACATAAGAGGTGCAGCAATATCAAAGGCAGGTTAACTAGGAAGGTAGTTTTTGTATGTGGCAGATGTTCAATAAACACTGAAAATGTGCAGAAAACGACTTCTGCCACATTCCAAGGAAAAAAACTAGAAGTAGTTGATAGCTTCCGTTACCTAGCTGACCAAGTCAGTAGCGGGTGTGGGTGCTCTGAAAGTGTAGCTGCTAGAATAAGAATAGCCTGGGCAAAGTTCAGAGAGCTTCTACCTCTGCTGATGACAAAGGGCTTCTCGCTCAGAGTAAAAGGTAGACTGGATGACGTGCGTGTATGACGCATGTGTACGAACAGCCATGCTACATGGCAGTGAATCATTGGCCGTGACTGCTGAGGACATGCATAAGCTCGCAAGGAATGAAACAGTATGTTCCAATGGATGAGGATAGCTGTGTGAAAATGTGCCACACCCTAGCGGTTGAGGGAATCCTTGGAAGACCCAGGATGAGGTGGTGAAGCACGGCCTCTGAACATTAGGCCTCACCGAGGCAATGACTTGTGACCGAGACCTTTGGAAATATGCTGTGCATGAGAAGATCCGGCAAGCCATGTGACACCAAAATCCAAGGCCTCTGCCTGGAATGTAGCCAGCCCACTTACGCATAACATTCCTTCTTTGGACACTAAACTCCGCTTTTGAAGACCTGTTAAGGCAAGTGAAATCGAAAATGAAATCTAACTAAATCTGTAGACTGGCACCCATGCCAACGTCTCTTCATTGAACACTAAACTCAGCTTGCGAAGACCTGTTGGGGCAAGCAAAAGCGAAATCGTGATGGCACCAGTACCAGTAGATCACTAAGAGCACCGTCCGAGCGTGATTGTTGCCAGAGCATTTGAGCATGATCGTTACCAACGTCGCCCTCCTGGCACTTGTGCCAGTGGCACGTGAAAAGACATTCGAGCGAGTTCGTTGCCAGTCCCGCTGGACTGGCTCCTGTGTAGGTGGCATATAAAATACACCATTTTGAGCCTGGCCGTTGCTAGTACCGCCTGACTGGCCTTCGTGCCGGTGGCACATAAAAGCACCCACTACACTCTCGGAGTGGTTGGCGTTAGGAAGGGCATCCAGCTGTAGAAAGTCTGCCAAATCAGATTGGAGCCTGGTGTAGCGATCTGGTTCACCAGTCCTCAGTCAAAAGCGGACGTTAAACGATGATGATGATGATGACAGCATTAAAACAATGAAGAATTAGATAGACTTGAAAAGCATGGAGTTATTAAAAAAGATTGATTATGCTGAATGGGCATCCCCAACAGTTTACGTCAAGAAAACAAAAACAATAAAATCCATGCATGCGCGGATTTTTCAACTGGTTTAAAGGAATATTTGATGATACATAATTACCTGCCACAAAGTCTGGAAGGAATTTTCGCAAAGTTGAATGGAGGAAAATTTTTTTCTAAGTTGGATCTATCTGAAGTATACCTGCTGGTACAAGTTGAGCAGGAGTGTTCAAAACTATTAGCAATAAACACTCATAGAGGATTATATAAATTCAATAGACTTCCTTTTGGTATAGAGGTAGCACCAGGCATTTTCCAACAAGTCATGGACACTATGCTTGCAGGCTTGGATCTTGCAATAGCTTACCTGGATGACATACTCATTAAAGCAAATCCTGGGACCAACATGTACAGCATGTAAAATATGTGTTAGGAAAAATAAGGGATTATGGCTTTACTTTGAGTGAGAAGTGTGAATTCTTCTTACCTAAAACAAAATATTTAGGGTAAATCATTGACAAAAATGGATGTTGACCAGATCCGTTGAGGGCAAATGTGATTAACAATATGCCCCCTTCAGCAAATATATCTACCTGACAAGCTTTTTTGGGTGTGGCAAACTATTACTAAAATTATATACACCAATATGCATAAGGTAAGAACTCCATTAAAAAAGATGTAAAGTGGAGTTGGTCTGAAAGTTGTCAACAAAATTTTAAAAATATGAACATCTGATTTGCACATTTCGATCCTGCAATGGAGATAGTAGTAGCTTCAGACGCCTCTGAGCATGGTATTGGAGCAGTAATGCTGTATAAGTATAAAGATGGTAACATGAAGGTGGTGGTTCGTGCCCCATATTTGCTTACAGCTAAATCGAAGAGACTCTTGTGATTATTTTTACTGTACAAAAATTTCATAGATATTTACACAGTAAATTTTTGACTATAGACTGATCATCATCCGTTATTAATTATACATGGCTCAAAGAAAGGAATCCCTATCCATACTGCTAATCAGTTGCAACACTGGGATACTATATTACTAAACTATGATTTTAAGATGGAGAATAAACCATCTAAGAAAGTAGGACATGCTGATTGTCTATCATGACTGATTTAAAAAAATGCTGAACCATTTGAAGATACTGTGAGTGCTGCATTGCAAGCTGAAAATGAAATTAAAAATGTTTTGTGTAATGTCATACATGAACTGCCAGTTACATTACAAGACACAAAATTAAAAGTGGAAAATGATCAATTCATTAAAAAAATGAAAGAAATGCGGAGGACTAAAAGAGATAAAAATATACGTTTTTCTGAACGCAACACAAATTCAAACACATTCTCAATGTGTTGATGTACATACAAAGAGTTGTAGTGCCAGCCACTCTACAAACGATTACTGAAGGAATTTCACATTGGCCACCCGGGAATTTCGAGAATGAAATCGCTAATGCGAAGTTATGTATATTGACCAACAATGGACTGTGACATTGAAGAAATAGTGAAAGCATGCAGAGGTTGTGCCCTAGCTGCAAAAGCACCTACCACTAAATGGCAACCATGATCAAAAACAGATATTCCATGGTCAAAACTGCATGTTGATTATGCAGGCCCACTTAAGGGTTCGACAGTTTTCCAAAGTGGCCCGAAGTGCATAAGTGTAAAAAGCCGACACTTGCAGTTACAGTAAGTTTTTTACATGAATTATTTGCCAGATATAGTATTCCTGATACCATTGAATCTGATAATGGAACTCAATTGATTTCAGACAAGTTCAGAAAATTTTGTAAATGGTTTGTTATAGAACATGTGACCACTCTGCTGTACCATCCTAGGTCAAATGGACCAGCAGAGTGTTTTGTTGACACTTTCAAGAGAGCCTTAAAAGAGGCGAACAATGATGTAATGGAGGACCTTGCACTTCAACAATTTCTAAGAGTGTACCAAGTAACACCTAATCCAAATACCCCATCTGGAATGTTACCTGTGGAATTGATGTTTGCTAGAAAGATCAGATCCATCTTTGATAAGTTGATACCAAGTGAAAATAGAAAAAAAGGCAAACAACAAATATACTTCAGAATTCTTCAAGTTAGGTGATAAAGTTTTTTTTAACCCTATAGATATGGTAAAGATAGCTGGGAGGACAGTGTAATTATTAAACAAATTGGAAGAATGTTATTCCTGGTAAAAGGAAATAATGTCAAATACAAAAGAAATATTAACCAACTTAAAAAAAGATTCGTGGAAAAACAGTCATGAGAAATGAAATCCCCATGGAAATATTGTACATGTTTGAGGTACCAACATCCAAACAATTTGAAACTACACATTCTGGCACCAGAAAATGGAAAAGAACAGGAACACAGGAACTGAACCCTAAGTGTAAGAGATATTAAAACTCTGAGTGGAGTTTAATTCTCAAAAGGGGAGAAATTAGGGGAGACTAATTCTAAAAAGGGAAGATGTTGTGGAAGGATTCCGACCACCCCCAAGTGACTAAAAGTGAACTAACACATTGCTATAAAATAAAGAACTGCAAGCAGTTCACTGTGAGCCATTGGCAGAGTGTGTTTAACTTTATGTAATAGTAATTATAGTGCATCATGTAAATACTTCTTTCCCCCTGCTTCATTAAATTATTTATCCAACACCAGGATATAAAAGGCTATGACTATGATTTCACTTGATAAGTTTTCTCAAGCACAGCATTCCCTCCACAGTTAGAGATCAGCACTTCTTTACACAGCTGTCCTCATACACATCACATGACCATACCAGCACAGTCGTTTCTCTTGTGCATCATATCTGATGCCTCTTATGTCCAGTTTTTCTCTCAAGACATGCTTTGTAGTACATGCACTCTGACATCCAGTGAAGCATACTAGCTTCATTTCTTTCAAGCCTTTGCATGTCCTTGGCAGTCACAGCCCATATTTCACTGTTGTGGAGCATGGCTGTTCACACATAGGCATCATACAGTTTGTCTTTCATTCTGAGGGAAAGGCCTTTTGTTACCAACAGAGGTAGAAAATCTCTGAACTTTGCCCAGCCTATTTTTATTCTCACAGCTATGCTCTTGAAGCATCCTCCTCCATTTGCTGACTTGGTCACCTAGATAACAGAAGCTATCAACTACTTCTAAGTATCCCCCCTGGCATTTGGTGGAGTCCATTTTCTGTACATTTCTAGTGTTTATTGCACTCTCCATAACTTTCATCACCTGATCCAGCAATTTGAAAACTTTGTAATTATCTCTGTCTAAGATGTCACCTTTACTTTTGTAGCAATTGACTATGGTGCTGCTCCACTAGTCATTGGATATGACTCCTTCATGTATCAACTGATTAACTATACATATGACTAGACCATAACTCGCATCATCAGATATTTTAAGCATCTCAGTAGTGATTCTTGATGGGCCAGAGGCTTTCCCCATCTTCATATCCTTCATAGATTTGTCTCCCACCCTACTATTTATTTAGATTGTTGGTCCCTCTGTTGGATCCATGTTTGGCAGACTTGCCTTCTCCCATGATTTCTCTACATTTAGTAGTCTTTCACAGTGGCACTTCCAAGCCTCTATCTTTGCAGAGTCACTAACTGCAAGTGAACCATCATCAATGTGAACACACTCTTCTCCAGCATCATCACAATTTTCCCTGGCACACTGTCTTGCAAACTGAAACACTTCAAGCTGCTGGTCCTCATTCTGCAGAGCATTGGTAAACTTCTTCCTTTCTGCTTCACCTTTGGCTAAGTATACCTACTTCCTCGCTTCCCTTCTAGCTGTCTGATGTAGCTCCTTGCTACTGCCACACTTCCAGTCCTTTCAAACCTGTTTCTTTGCTTTAATGACCCTGTCAACTACATTGTTCCACCACCATGTCACCCTAGGTCTGAATGGGACTTTGCACCACCCACAAATTTGGTCTGTGTCTCTCACCAAGTTGTCTCATAAGAAATATATTCTTTTATTCTTTTGTTTCAGTCATTTGACTGTGGTCATGCTGGAGCACTGCCTTTTGTTAAGCAAATCGACCCCAGGACTTATTCTTTTGTAAGCCTAGTACTTATTCTATCGGGCTCTCTTGCCAAACCGCTAACTGGCGGGGACGTAAACACACCAGCATCGGTTGTCAAGTGATGTTGGGGGGACAAACACAGACACACAAACATATACATATACATATATATAAATATATATATATATATTGAAATGGAAATCGAAATGAAATCGAAATTGAACCATATTCGATGACTGGCACCTGTGCCAATGGAGCACTAACAGCACCATCCGAGCATGTTCATTGCCAGAGCAGCTGTCTGGCTTCCATACTAGTGGCCCGTAAATAGCACCATTTGAGCATAATCGTTACCAGCGTCACCTTCTAGCACTTGTGCTGGTGGCACGTAAGAAAATCATTCGAGCGAGGTTGTTGCCAGTGCTGCTGGACTGGTTCCCATGCAGGTGGCATGTAAAAAAAAACATTTTGAGCAAGGCCGTTGCCAGTACTGTGTGACTGGCCCTCATGCCGGTGGCACGTAAAAGCACCCACTACACTCTCGGAGTGGTTGGCGTTAGGAAGGGCATCCAGCTGTAGAAACTCTACCAGATCAGATTGGAGCCTGGTGCAGCCTTCTGGCTTGCCAGTCCTCAGTCAAATGGTCCAACCCATGCTAGCATGGAAAGCGAACGTTAAACGATGATGATGATGATACGACAGGCTTCTTTCAGTTTCTGTCTACCAAATCCACTCACAAAGCTTTGGTCGGCCCGTGGCTATAGTAGAGGACACTTGCCCAAGGTGCCACGCAGTAGGACTGAACCCAGAACCATGTGGTTGGTAAGCAAGCTACTTACTACACAGCCACTCCTGCGCCTACTTGCCACACAGCCACTCCTGCGCCTGCTTACCACACAGCCACTCCTATATATATTTTTAATAAGTTTGAAGATGTAGAGATTCACTTCCCACCCAATTTAAATTGCAGAACATATATGATAGTATAAGTTTGTATTTTGAGTATAGAAAAAAGGGTTAGCCCCCAAGGACATTCATGCTGATGTGGTTCCTACATTAGGGTCTGATGCTCTAGCTTTATCAACTGTGCAAAAGTGGGTAGCTGAATTCAAGAGGGGTAGGGAGAGTCTTGAAAATGACCCAAGGTGTAGACGTTCTGCCACAGCCTCCACCCAAGGAAATATCGACCGTGTTCACCACATGGTGATGGATGACAGATGTTTAAATATTAATCAGATAGCTAATGCCGTAGGTGTCTCCTGTGAATGAGTTGAGAACATTCTGCATAACGAACTTGGCATGTTGAAGGTTTCTGGTCGGTGGGTGCTATGACTTTTGATGCTTGATCAGTTGCAGGTGAAATTGGCACCTTTTGAAGCAAATCCAGCTGGTTTTCTTGAATATTTCCTCACCCAAGATGAATCTTGGGCTCACCACTTCGAGCCAGAGACCAAACGGCAGTCCATGCAGTGGAAATACCTGTCTTCTCCCCCACCAAAGAAAGCCAAGGTGGTGTCATTGGCAGGGAAGGTGATGGGCTCTGTCTTTGAGATGCAAAGAGCATTGTGTTCATTGACTACCTTCAGAAGGGCTATACTATCAATGGAGAATACTATGCCAACTTGCTGAGGCAGCTGTAAAAGGCAATCCAGTCAAAACGGCCCTGGAAAACTGATGAAGGGGTTCCTACTTCACCAGGACAATGCTCCTTCACACAAATCTGTGGTTACAATGGCTGCTGTGCATGACTGTGGCTTCGAACTGATTGATCACCATCCATATTCTCCAGATTTGGCACCATGTGACTATTTTCTGTTCTCCAACATGAAAAAACACATGGATGGGAAGCAGTATCAGACTGATGACGAGGTCATATCTGCTGCTGAGAACTTTTTTGAGGGTTAGGGTGAGAGTTTCTATACCATGGGAATCCAAGTGCTGCAACACCGATAGAAGAAGTGTATGGACCGCAGGGGAGACTATGTCGAAAAATAAAACATTTGGACATGTTCAACCATTGCATTGTGGTCAGCCTATGAACTTTTCTTCCCATCCTCATATGTTTGATTTGTAAATTAAGTTATACTTATATTATATTTATATCATTGTTCAGTTTAATTTTTATTTATTAAATTTTCTAAAATATACTTAGGTTAATTCCAACAAGTTAAAATCTTCACTCTTCCTGAGTTAATTAGATATTATTTATTTTATGCTTATTATATATTATGCTTGTATTTCTAATGTTTAGTTTTATTATTTATTTATTAAATTTTCTAAAAACATACTTTGAGTAGTGACAACAAGCTAGAATGTTTTCTTTCTTAGAGTTAATCAATCTATGTTTAGATTTTATTATTTGAAAAATTTCTTCTGTACATAATAATTTACATCTACTATCTGAAATTTGATAAGCTCTGGCATGGCTTATAACCTCCCATTTAATCTTATAATGTTTCCCATTATCTTTTAACATCCATATAAATGTACTGAGACTAGTATTATTGACTTTATGCTTATTTCTAAAACAACTCTCACGGTTTGCAATTCTTCATTTGAATTGAGTTTCGGTTGAACCTATGTAATGGTATTCCTTCCCTTCAAATTCAACTACACACCTATATACCAGGTTATCTTGTTTATAATTTGCTTTAATCCTGCAATCACAATTTTTATTAACATCATTATTTATACAATTCTTACATTTATTATTACCTCTGCCTTAGTGAAGGCGGCAGTATTGTTTTCAGTCGTGTTTGTTTGTTTGTTTGCCTGTGGACAAGGTATCTCAAGAACTGCAGGATGGATTCGGATGAAACTTTCAGGGATGTTTGGCCTCATGACTGGCATGAACTGATTAGATTTTGGGATCGATCCGGTACCGGACAAGGATTCTGGATTATTTTTCTGTTTTTTTTACTTAATTTTTGAGAGCGGTTGGGTTCATTTTTAATACTCTCATTTGTGAGAGCAGTCAAATTTATTTCAGATATTCTCATTTTAAAAATCATTTTTGGCTAATCATTGAGAGGACATTGGTGTTACCTTGGTGGAGGTTTGCACTCTCTGTGTGCTCTTGTTTCTATTATTTTCATTTTCATCATTAATATTATTATTCATATTATTTGGGTTAGAAAGGGAGTCAGTGTGCATTATTTCCTTTCTATTATTATGAATTACCTTAACATCATTGTTACTTAAATTTTTATTGTTATAACAAATATCTAATTTTCGATTATTAATTGAGGATATCATCCAAAAAGATTCTTTGATAAGAAATGACCAACTTTTATAGATTTAAAATTAATAATTTCACTATACCTATCATCCTTGTTTAAATGTTTATGAATTAATCAATAAATGGATTTAATTATGTTGCTTTTGATTTGACTTGCAAAGAAGATAATAAACCACAAAGCATTGGTTTTACTTGGACAACTATAATCTATATTAAATTTATAAGAATTTATGCAAGGAGTATATCTTTTTTTATTAATATTATATTTATAATTATAAGTATTATCATTAATGTTATTAATTTTTGTTTTACTAGATATTTTATTTTCATATTTATTATTATCATATTTAGTATCAGGTTTCATGAGTGTACAATCAACTTTAGTATTTATTTTTACAATCTTTTTATTATTATTCATATTTTTAAAACTTTGGCCTTTTATCATAGGATTTATATAATCATTTTTTATTTTTCTATCCATGCTTTCTCTATTTTATTATTATCTGTAGTTTCAGTCCATTTGTTATATATTACATTTGGGTTACTCCTTATTTTATCTTCACTATTTTCATTAAGTATGTATTCATTGGGCCTATAATATTTTATTTTATGCTTATATCCTGCTTTTTCAAGTGCATTATTACAGAAATTAGCATTTTTATAGAAGATCTCTTCATTATATGACAGATAAGTTAGTCCCTTTTCTATGTTTCTAATTAATGTGTTTTTTATTGATTTTGGATGATTACTTATGTTACTAATATATTTTAGATTCATATTAGGCTTATGATATGGTTCATATCTACCAGTTGCAAGATTAAAGTTAATATCTAAAGAATTGACTGAGTTATTTTCTTTTTCAATAGAGATAGAAAGACCGTAATTTTTAAAGAATTTATGCAATTTTTAAATTTTATATAGTTCCAATTTCCTGGGTTTTTAATTAGAAACAGTGCATCATCCCTAAATAATCCGCCCATAATTTCAAGAAATTCATTATTTAAGTTATATAGAATGTACATGCCTTCTAGTTCCATTATCTGGGCAGAATCTGAGAATCCCATGGTTATGTCAAATGAATTATAGGAATCCTTTCTACCCCAATCTTCATTATCAAACTTAATTACTGATTTTCTACCTGTTAAAATAACATTAATTTCTTTCATGTCTAAGTGTAATTTTTAGCGAAAATAAGAGCCTTATTTAGTATTATAGCATTAATAGAGGAATAATAGTTGTCAATATCCACTTGTAAAAATTAAAATTTATATTTGTTAACAATACTGTTGAACCAGCCTATTGCTTCTTGGGTGCTTGCCCAAAGTTATAATTTAATCTTTTTCTTACATATAGGTATGTATTTATCTAAGATATTTTTTACTTAATATACCTATGTCAGATTTTCTGGGGCATATTAGTCTAACTTTAGGGTTAGTTTAGAAACTTTCTTTATGGTCCTTCAAAGTGATTTGAGGTCTTTTAGGAATAAATGGTTCAGTCTTATCATCAATTCTATATTCCGACATTATTTTCTTAGATTCCAAGTTAATCAATCTTATTAATACAGTCCTATTTACTACTTTATAGTTCTTTGTAATTTCATTCATAAGAAGTTCATGGTACTTATCAATGTTTAAATTGTAGAGATTTCCCGTCTTATCTGAGTTGTACTATAATTCCAATTTTTCATTTGAGTTCCAGGATTTAAGATTTAAGTTTCCTTAAATGTAAATTCCTTCTAAGTGAATATTTCTGAAACTTAATGGTTTTTACTATAATCCACAGTTCATCTTCAAATGATTCAAGATGATGATTAGGTGGCAGGAATTTCCTAGTTTTAAAATTTTTCCTTTGTTGTTCTGTCTTCTTGTCTGTAGTTGTCATTTTATTATCCAACTTCCTGTGAAAGTGAAAGGCTTTCCATCTGAGTCTATGGATCAATTCTGTAGTTTTTGTAATTAGATCTTTTATGTACTCGTTCTTAGGTGGAATTGGTATGTCCTTTAAAGATACAACCATTTCTATCTTCTCCATTTTCCCAGTGTAATCTTATTTATTACGTATGTAATAAATTAGTTTTATTATTATTCACTATGAGGACATTTAAACCTGTTATAGGGATAGTTTTATCCAAAATACCCTGGTTTAATACACACACATACACACACACAGCGAGCTAGCAGAAACATTAGCACACTGGGTGAAATGCTTAGTGGTATTTCGTCTGTCACTACATTCTGAGTTCAAATTCCGCCAAGGTCGATTTTGCCTTTCATGCTTTTGGGGTCGATTAAATAAGTACCAGTTACGCACTGGGGTCGACAGAATTGACTTAATCCGTTTGTCTGTCCTTGTGGGCCCACAGGCATATGGCTTTCGTTGACATGGAGAAAGCCTTTGACAGGGTCCCCTGATCCCTTATCTGGTGGTCAATGAGGAAACTAGGGATAGAAGAATGGCTAGTGAGAGCTGTACGAGCCATGTACAGAGACGCTGTCAGTAAGGTGAGGGTTGGCAATGAGTACAGTGAAGAATTCCGGGTAGAGGTAGGGGTCCACCAAGGTTCTGTCCTCAGCCCCCTCCTATTTATCATAGTCCTCCGGGTGATAACAGAGGAATTCAAGACAGGATGCTTCTGGGAGCTCCTCTATGCTGATGACCTTCCACTAATTGCCGAGTCACTATCAGAACTAGAAGAGAAGTTTCAGGTGTGGAAGCAGGGACTAGAATTGAAGGGCCTTAGTCAACTTAGCTAAAACCAAAGTCCTAATAAGTAGGAAGGTAGACAAAACACAGACCCCTTCAGGTAGATGGCCCTGCTCGATCTGTAGAAAAGGCATAGGTAGAAACTCTATAAGATGTACCCAGTGCAAGCTATGGACACATAAGAGGTGCAGCAATATCAAAGGCAGGTTAACTAAGAAGTTAGTTCTTGTATGCGGCAGATTTTCAGGTGCAATAAACACTGAAAATGTGCAGAAAACAACTTCTGTCACATTCCAGGGAGAAAAACTGGACGTAGTTGATAGCTTCCGCTATCTGGGTTACCAAATTAATAGTGGGGGAGGGTGCGCTGAAAGTGTAGCTTCTAGAATAAGAATAGCCTGGGCAAAGTTTAGAGAGCTCTTACCTCTGCTGGCGACAAAGGGCCTCTCTCTCAGAGTAAAAGCAGACTGTATGACACATGTGTACGAACAGCCATGCTACATGGCAGTGAAACATGGGCCGTGACTGCTGAGGGCATGTGTAAGCTCACAAGGAATGAAGCCAGTATGATCCGATGGATGAGTAATGTCACTGTGCATATCTGACAGAGTGTAAATATCTTGAGGGAAAAGTGGAACCTAAGAAGCATCAGTTGTGGTGTGCAAGAGAGTCAATTGGGCTGGTATGGAGATGTGGCGAGAATGGATGAGGATAGCTGTGTGAAAAAGTGCCACACCCTAGCAGTTGAGAGAATCCTTGGAAGAGGCAGGCCCAGGAAGACCTGGGATGAGGTGGTGAAACACAACCTTCGAACGTTAGGCCTCACCAAGGCAATGACTTGTGACTGAGACCTTTGGAAATATGCTGTGCGTGAGAAGACCCAGCAAGCCAAGTGAGACCAAAATCCAAGGCCTCTTCCAGGGATGTAGCCAGCCCACTTACGCGTATCATTGGACACTAAACTCTGCTTGCGAAGACCTGTTGAGGCAAGGGAAATCGAAATTGAACTAAATCTGTAGACTGGCACCTATGCCAACATCTCTTTCATTGAACACTAAACTCGGTTTGCGAAGACCTGTTGGGGCAAGCGAAAGCGAAATTGTGATGGCATCTGTACCAGTGGAGCACTAAGAGCACCGTCCAAGTGTGATCGTTGCCAAAGCAGCTGTCTGGCGTCCATGCTGGTGGCACGTAAATAGCACCATTTGAGCGTGATCGTTACCAACGTCACCATCCTGGCACTTGTGCCGATGGCATGTGTAAAGACATTTGAGCGAGATCATGCCAGTGCTGCTGGATTGGCTCCTGTGCAGGTGGCATGTAAAATACACCATTTTGAGCGTGGCCGTTGCCAGTACCACCTGATTGGCCTTCGTGCCGGTGGCACGTAAAAGCACCCACTACACTCTCGGAGTAGTTGGCGTTAGGAAGGGCATCCAGCTGTAGAAACTCTGCCAAATCAGATTGGAGCCTGGTGTAGCCACCTGGTTCACCAGTCCTCAGTCAAATCGTTCAACCCATGCTAGCATGGAAAGCGGACGTTAAACAATGAGGATGATGATGATGATAATATATATAATTACAAATTTGGGATTATACCAATAGGACCACAAATTCAATTTCAGGACAACCTTATATTCTGGAGTACATATAGAAAATTATATCCAAAATATTAATCTAATAATATAATCATTTAAATCCTACTATATCGTACAATAAAATAAAGTACATTAGAATTAATTAAAAATTATATAAGCACATTAAAAAATATAAATATACCTTACCTGTTATTAGTCTGTGGGGAAAGAAGATAATATTAATCAATGCTACACATGTTTAACCTCTAATAATACATGCTATATGTGTTTAACCTTTAATAATAATAAGAATAAAAAAGAATATATAGGAATTTCCCACCATTATCAATCCTTTAAAAATCCCAAATTAAGTAATTCAACAGGTCTAAGTAAATATATATGGGAATTGAAATCTGAAGAAATAGAATACACCCTGAATTGGAATATCATTAGTAGAGCATAATTAATAGAATAGGTAATAAAATGTGCTTGTTATGCACTACTGAGTTTATGAAAATACTCCAGTCGAAAGAAGTATTACTGAACAGTACAGAAGAGAAGGGAATAAAATGCCGACACAAAAATAGCTTTACGTATAATAAAATGAAAAATATATCAAAAGATACCCCCTTCCCTCAGTATGTAATCTTAAACAATTACGAGGAAGAGAGTTAAATGTAGTTTTAATAGAACAATATAATAGTATTAGATACGGATATACCTAAAACCAAGAATAAATGTAAAGAATATTACCTTAAAAAGGATTAGACAGGCCACATATTAAATAAAATAAATCTCTAAATCTGTAATACTAGAAAAAATCCAATTATACCTAAAGATAAGTATCTTATTATCTCTCCTTGAATTCAACCTCTCAAATGATATTAGTCTTAAAGAATTTTTGTTAGAGTAGTGTTTTTTATTCCCATAATACTTAGTGCAGGACAGAAGGTGCAACCATTTGCACAGGTTAAAGAAGGAGTAAACATGCAGATAAGTACATGGTAAATAGTTTCATTTACTAGTTTATTCAATAAATTTATAACATATATAGAGCTTTTTTCCAGATGTTTTGAAAATGGCCGGGTCCAGGTACCCAGTGATACTTGAGGGACGCCCCCTCCCAAGTGTCACCAATGCCTGGAGCCTGGTCACATCAGAAAAAACTGCCTCCAGGGCCGTGGGAAGGCCCTAGAGCAGGTGATGGGAAATGTGCCCGCTGCCCCACCATTGGAGGGAGGGACGGAGAAAGTCGTGGAGGCGGAAGCCTCCATGAAAACAAAAAGAAGGGTGAGCAACGACAGTTGCTCACCAGTAAAAGTACAGTCTGCGGGAGAAGAGGAGGACCCCTCGGGTGTGCTGGTGGAGGCCCCAACTCCCGCAGAGGAAAAAAGAAAGAGAAAGAAAAAAAAGCGGGAGACGAGCGGTGGTAGTTACTGTGATGCTGACTGAACCCGAGGCTCTTCTGGTGGGAAGTGTGCCACCGGAAATAGAGACTCTGTCACTGGGAATTGTGCCACTGACAGAGAAGTATGAGGACCTTCCTGACATTGAGGAACCAGAGCTCATTATCTGTTACGTCAGGGAAGGGCTTGTAGAAATGTTTTTGAATGAATTTTTGGACCGTCCAAGGTTCGACTCAGTCCTTATGGATCACCCATGTTGGCCTCCGCAGGTGATTGCGGAGGTCATAAGTGAAAATGAGAAAAACGAAATTGAGAAGATATGTTATAAGGAGGAATTTGCCTTCGTGGGTCCGGGCCTGCCAATACAGGCTTTCCTGCAGGCAGCAGGAAACTTGCTTGGGGGCCTGACGTGGAGGATTGAAGTAACCAGGAATGGTGAAAGTTGTAAATTGTGATTATGTGATTTGTAATGAACAATGTTTTTGAGGGATTATCGGTTGGCGGGCACCGGTGCCGCTCCCATTTTTATTTCATCCTTTTTGTTATCACCCTCATCTCATTAATGTCTGTGTCCAGCCCACAGCTACTTTATGTTTAACTGTCCTTGTCTGTCCCCTCTTTGTAAGACCTTAATGGCTAATTCATATGAAATAAAGTAGCTTGCTTACAAACCACATGGTTCCGGGTTCAGTCCCACTGTGAGGCACCTTAGGCAAGTGTTTTCTACTATAGCCTCGGTGCCGACCAAAGCCTTGTGAGTGGATTTGGTAGATGGAAACTGAAAGAAGCCCATCATATATATGTACATATATATGTATGTGTGTGTATATGTTTGTATGTCTGTGTTTATCCCCCCAACATCGCTTGACAACCGATGCTGGTGTGTTTACGTCCCCGTAACTTAGTGGTTTGGCAAAAAAGACCGATAGAATAAGCACTAGGCTTACAAAAGAATAAGTCCTGGGGTTGATTTGCTCGACTAAGGCGATGCTCCAGCATGGCCACAGTCAAATGACTGAAACAAGTAAAAGAGAGTAATCTATCAAAAATAATTTAGTAATAATTTGTTTAATTCACATAACTATTCCATTAGTATGTGTATCATAATGTGAATTACCTTTGCTTATAATTATTTTGGTTTCATACTTTCGCTGTTATAGAGATTTGACTTCATCACAAATCCAGTTTTTTTTATTATCATGGTAATTTGCATGCTGTATTCATTATAATACTCTTCATACCAAAGAGTATTATAATGAATTTATTCGAAGTTAAAGATCATATTTTGTACATTTTCAAAGAATGTAGAGGGCTGATAAATTGTTGATGCAGAGCTTCATCTTTCAGGAGATAGAGCAGTGACACTAAAGGGGTTTCCATAGGAAATACATGACTCTGGCAGCCAGACATCTGCAGTTGATCTCCAGGGTCAGGTCTCCATTGTTGGTGACTGTAGAACCCAAGTAGATGAAGGACGTTGGGACCAATATGGAGAGGGGAAGGGTCTGAGCCATCTCCAACATGCATCAGCTTCATCGTCATCCAACTCACCTGAAGGCCAAGCTTTGCTGATTTTTTTATATATGTGGTCATTGCATCCTTGAGCTGGTCAATCGAGTTGATGAATAGGGTTATATCTTCAGCATACTCCAGGTCAGTCAGGTAACACCAGAAACTTGCTCACAGACCTTGGTCATCAGGTAATCAATGACGCAGTTGAAGAGGTTGGGAGCAGCCATGCAGCATTGTCTGAAACCATTGTTGGTGGGAAACCAGTCAGTGTCCTTTCCATTCACCCACATGTAGCTCTTGGCACTGCTATAGATCCATTGAAACAGGGCGGTGATTTTGGGAGGTGTACATACAAGCTTGAGTATTTTCCAGAGGGATGTGTGGTGGACCATGTCAAAAGCTGCCTTGAGGTAGATGAAGGTGGTGTAGAGGTGGCGATCTTTGTGGAACTCCTAAGATCTTTATGGTTGGCAATAGATTGATTCAACATGAATCCAGCTAGTGGGTAGTGTCTGCTTTTAATGGTAGGAAGAGCATGGCTGAAGAGGATCCTGGGGAAGAGCTTGCCCAGGATGGAGAGGAGGGTGATGCCCCCATGGTTGTTGCAGACAAGTTTGTTACCCTTCCACTTTCAGAAGGAGAGGATGATACCCTGGATCCAGTCATTTGGGAGTCACTCTGACACCCATACATAGTTGATGGTGTGATTGAGCCACTGGATCATATTTTCTCTGCCGGCTTGTGATAACAGTGCAGATTCCAGAGGCTTCACAGTTGTTGAGCTTCTTCAGAGCAGCACTGACTTCATCAGGAGTGACAGGATTGTGTTTGCAAGTGTCACTGGTTGCAGCTGCGTTTGCAGTGATGGTTAGGCTGGGATTGATTAAGACAGGTGGGTGATAAAGAAGAAAGCTAAAGTACTCCTTCCAGTGTTCGAGTCACGTGGTTTCCATGGTGATGACGTTGTCATTGGTATCCTTCACCAGGGCTGTCTTGAACTGAGGACTGGCCCAGGCTCTGTGGAGCATGTTGAATACTTGACTGACATTGTTCCTTGCTGCTGCTTCCAGATGCTCGGCTTCTTCCACCCAGAACTTCTCCAGGTCATCTGAAATGGTATTGCATATTCTGTTGAGTCAGTGGTTCTCATTCATGTCACCATGCAGGTGAGCCTTGCAGCGGCAGTTGATTATCTCTGGCATCTGCAGTGAGATCCAGGGTTGCTTTTGGAGCTGGCTGTAGTAGTCATCTGTAACTGTGTTCTCTGCGATGTCTGTAGGGGCATAGGCAATGATGATAGTCATCTTCCTATGCCAGTGGAGAAAATGAGCAGATAGCAAATGGTTACTCACTAGGTTCTAGCCAATGAATGACTTGCAGATTTGCTTGAGCATGGCCAGTTCCATGCTGCAAGAGCCTGTCCAGTCCTTGGAGCCGCTCCCGATGATGCACTGCCATGTCTCAAAGGGTTCTGCCAGGATGATGATGTAGTAGGATAGCTCTCAAGACAGCAGAGCCTTGGGGTGAAGGAGCAACAGGATATTCCACATAGTAACACAAATTTTATAGCGTAAATTGATTTCTTGTTGGTCAGGGGTATGCAGGGATCTATTCTGATGTTGGACAGTCTGGTTTCTTCTGGCAAGTGTTGTAACAGGTTGAGGGTTCTTCTGGATGGGTTGTTGGTCCTCTGTAGAATATCTGGGTGATGGGGCTGCCATCTTGGCAACAGCCCACCTAGGGTGGCATGGCCAAGAGGAAAGCTCTGGATGATAACGTTCTCTTGGATCTACAACACATTCATGCTCTCTTGCCACGACAAGGCCAGATCTAAGAGGGGGATTAGAATAAACAGCTAAACAAATTACTAGATTGTATGTTTCTTTCATGAGAGCTGATTAATGATGATAACAATGACTAATTTTGAGACTTTTGAAAGTAAAGTTGTTGAAAAAATTATGTAATTCATAAAATTCAGAAATTTATTTCTTATACTATTTGGTTAACTGGAATTTTGTTTTGGACTTTAGTTTCTGTAAATAGCAAAGCAACCATCTCTGTAATTAATTGTGTCATTATCTGTTTTTCAGGAGATTAGTGAAGCTACTGTTTTAAAAGAGAAAGGTAACACTTTATTTAAAAATGGCCTGTATGAAGAAGCTGTCAATGCCTATACAGAAGCTTTGAATATCAGGGATGTTCCTACTGAAGAGAAAATAGCATGCCTTAAAAACCGAAGTGCTTGTTATCTTAAAACAAAACAGTATCTGTTTGCTGTTTCAGATGCTACTGAAGGTTAGTAAATATGTCTAGTATTTACTAACAATAGGTTTACTTGTTTAATGTTTAGTTTCTCTTGTTTAATTTTATGATTAATATTTCTTCATTGAGCAGCATGAATAACTCCAAGAATATTTGTTTGATATAAAAATCATCCATATTAGATGTTAACAATGTTCTACATTATAAGCCGGATGATATTAAATGAATTTAGATTTTGATATAACTCCAGTTTACATTATTTACGTTATTTACATTCAACGGATATTTGTCCTCATCTTCTTTGTTGTTAACACAACATTTCGCCTGATATACCCTCTAGCCTTCTTCAGGTGTCTTGGGGAAATTTTGAACCTGGGTTCTCATTCCTAAGGAATTTTTAGATATTATTATTATTATTATTATTCAGTAGTTTTATTTTTATAACGTGCTTTCACTTCACTACCGAGCGCAGCTCTGTGCGCCTTGGGTATGTGCTGTGGTTTGCTGTGGTGCTCTTATGTTTACTGTATTGAAAGTGTTTTGCGTAGGATGTGTGCAGTACCCAGTAGTGCAATTTTCTGTATGTTATATATATTTGTAAGTCCTGCTATTTTTGTTATGTATTTGTCTGAATATTTTTTTATTATACCTAAGGCACCTACTATGATAGGAATTGTTTCTGTTTTTAGATTCCACATTCAAGTTATCTCTATTTCCAGGTCTTTGTATTTTGAAAGTTTTTCCATTTCTTTTAGAGAAACGTTGTCATCTGCTGGTATTGTTATTATTGTTATTATTATTATTATTCAGGTCACTGCTTGGAATCGAACTCGGAATCTTGGGGTTAGTAGCCCGCGCTCTTAACCACTACTCCATATGCCTGTGGGCCCAGTGACCTGAATAATAATAATAATAATAATAATAATAATAATAATAATAATAATAATAGCAACGGACCATGATAAAACGATGGCAAGAAAAGCCCCTACATGGTAAATACTGGGCTAAACTAAATGCGAAAGAAATAGACAGAGAAAAATCCCAGCAATGGCTGAGAAGCTCAGGACTCAAAGCAGAGACTGAAGGATTTTTAATTGCTGCACAAGACCAAAGCCTCCCCACCAGAAATTACCAAAAACACATAATGAAAAGAAATATAACAAGTAACTGTAGAATATGTGGAGATCGACAAGAAACAATAAATCATATTATCTCTGGCTGCCCAGTCCTGGCTAAGAAGGAATATATTCACAGACACGACAGAGCTGGGACCTATATACACTGGAAGCTATGCCAACATTATGGAATAGCAACAGAAAAAAGATGGTATAAACACACGCCAGAAAAGGTCACAGAAAACGAGAAAGCAACCATACTCTGGGATATGCCAATACACACAGATAGAGAAATTAAGGCAAATAGACCAGATATAGTTGTCAAAGATCATGAAGGAAAAAAATGCCTTCTAATTGATGTTTCAATACCAGCAGATGACAACGTTTCTCTAAAAGAAATGGAAAAACTTTCAAAATACAAAGACCTGGAAATAGAGATAACTCGAATGTGGAATCTAAAAACAGAAACAATTCCTATCATAGTAGGTGCCTTAGGTATAATAAAAAAATATTCAGACAAATACATAACAAAAACACCAGGACTTACAAATATATATAACATACAGAAAATTGCACTACTGGGTACTGCACACATTCTACGCAAAACACTTTCAATACAGTAAACATAAGAGCACCACAGCAAACCACAGCACATACCCAAGGCGCACAGAGCTGCGCTCGGTAGTGAAGTGAAAGCACGCTATAAAAATAAAACTACTGAATAATAATAATAATATCTAAAAATTCCTTAGGAATGAGAACCCAGGTTCAAAATTTCCCCAAGACACCTGAAGAAGGTTGGAGGGTATATCAGGCGAAACGTGTTAACAACAAACAAGGTGAGGACAAATATCCGTCGAATATGAATAATGTACATAATTCCTCATCTCTTAAATATAGAACTGTAACTCCAGTTTAGTTTATTCCATTTAGTACTTGAGCAAAAATTTGGGAGTGACTCATAGATTCTTTACACTGGTCATGTAATGCTTTTATTTTATCTGGTTTAGTGAATCAGATAGGTGCTACTCTTGTTTGTTTGACAAAATAAGGTAAATGTTAATTCGTGTCAGATATCAAGCATGAAATCATGTTTTACTTAAGAAAGTTAAAAAAAAAAGCAGTCTCCTTAACCACTTTGTTAGTTGACACTAGATAAATCTTTGTAGCTGCTTTATGTAGTAACTTTTGCGAACGTATCAAACATTTGTATGATTACTGACCATGTGTCAGTAACTTTGAAAATTTTTTTTGTTTGTAATTCATAGACCTTATCATTCATAAGTTCTTCTATTTTTTATATAAATTTCAGCTTCCTGATAAATATAAATAGGTTGTAGTGAGAGTTTGATTCAAGACCTCACATGTTCAGTTTTCAGTTAAAATCACATTCAGGTCAGGTGATGTTCCTTGATTACCAATCAATGAGTTTGAAGAAACATCATGCCATATCATAGAACATTCAATCATGTTCTATGATCTTTTCCTGTACAAAAGAGGTTATAAAAGCAAAATTGCGCCAAGATCAACTGCAGAGGTTGAGAGTTACTGGCGAACATACATCCTCACCAGTTACCAAAAGCCAATAACAGAGCAAGGTACAGCAGAAGCAGTGTCAAGTTTTCCTTTGAATTTTAATCTGGGTATAGAGGACTTCCTAAATAATGGCAAACCAACTTTTTCCTGCCTCTCCAGCAACACTGATCTTTTCTGTTCATGATTTAAATACATCTAAGTTCGTTTTCTAATAACCTACATAACACTATTGGCAACTATTAGAAAAAGATTCATATGCAATGTAAATATTTTAATTTCCTAAATAACAAATAAATTAATTTCAAATATGTGCTCATTGAGGTTTGTTATTGGAACAACATGTGACTGCTTAACACCAACTCAACAATCCATACACCAACAACACCTTGAGTGTGATTATTTTGAACATATAATTGATATTTTAGGTTTTTCTGCTATGTTTAATTTAGTTATTTTAACACTTGAATGTCTTTCTCAATGATAGACATCCTGTTGTCTAAATCATTCCTTACAGTACATAAATGTTTGTTTGGTTTTATATTAACATTTTTCTTTCTGTTTTCTTGTAGCTCTAAAAGAAAATCCTCATGATACAAAAGCTTTGTATCGGCGTTGCCAAGGATACCAAGAGTTGGGACAAATTGAAGATGCTTATAAAGATGCTACACAATTAATTAAAATAGATCCAAAAAATCAGGCTGTCCAGACAATTATGCAAAAACTTGTGACTCCAATGCAGGAAAAAGTTAGCTTTGTTTTTATTAATTTGTATCAAGCTAGTGAGGTGTTTTTGATATGCTCTTGTTTCTGTGCCTACATGGAATAGATATTTATATCACCAGTTACTTTTTATATCATATTGTTCTTGATAATTTCTTTTGACGTAACTGTTTCTGTTTGGGTAATCTTTTAGAGGTGAAAGGGTATCTTTGTATGATGTATAATAGAAAACATCCGGTCCACAGTAAAATTTGTCACTTATTCAGAAGATTATAGAAACCAACCAGATTTAAGTGCTGTGGATTTCTGTGTTTCTTGCAGTGATTTATTTTTAACTTTTAATTTAAATCTTTTGCATATTTCATGTAATTGTTTGTCTGTCATAGGATAATAATGTTTTTTTTTTTTAACCAAACATTCTCCAAATATGAATTTGTTTTGCAAGATACCTGATGTGAAATCATATATAGAAACAGATATTGTTATATTTGGGGATGGTCATATTTTTGTCAATAAAACTTACTATATACTTGGTCTTCACTTCAGCTTTATTATTATCATTTAGTGTCCTTTGTCTAAGCTCTTTTGTCACACATCCTGTGACCTCTTCAACAATTCTTTATCCCATGTGTCTCCTCTTGTTCTCTTTAGTCCAATAATAATAATAATAATAATAATAATAATAATAACTGAAGTGAAGACCAAGCATGTAGTGTGTTTTTTTTGGCAAAAATATGACCATCCCCAAATATAACAATATTCTTCAAATATTTTTCTGTTTAGGAGGTGACTGAAACTGTTAAGCAGAGCTTGATTCCCTGAATTCTAGCATTACAACTCATTGTGGTTAACTCATCTCTTCATTCTTCCAAGGTTGATAAACTAAGTTTTTCACTGGTCTTTAGTTATGTAGTGTAGGTATTAGGGTTGTTAAATAATTACTGATGAATATCAACATATGGTGGACTGTGTATTTCATTCATAATAACCACACTAATAGTTTCATGTAATATCATAAGTCACTCTTTCTGGGAATTCAGAATCTCAGTTTTTTTAATGCCTCATGGAATTTCTAGAAAGTTTGACCTGACTATTTGGTAGGAAGATTCCGGCTCACTTGCTCACACACTTGCTGATTTGACTGGCCGAGCTGTGTTTGCATTGGTGTTAATGCCTATTATGGTATCATTTAATTTTTCATAATGGGTCTTGCTTTTATGAGTGTGGTAGGCTCTGTCCTGAGCACAAGGATACAAAACTCAGCAACAGCCACTTTGCAAATTCAGTCAGCTTCCATGAAATAATTTGGTTGTGCTTGTCAAAATGCTTAAAAATTCACTCTGTCAAAATTATTGTAATTTTCAGGTTCAAGAACGTACAAGTATGGATGGTAAAGTTGCTCAGATGTTCAATTTGGCATTCCAGGATAATCCAGATGTGACAAGAGATACAAAACTAACAGTAAGTTTGACAATGTGAAATAATTGTTACAACTGGTAATTGGTTTTATGTAGCTAATTGATGCTGGAAATATATTTTGTTATATCATTTAAATGAAATTGTTTGAGCTTGGTTAATAGATAAATGAAAACTAATTACATTACTAACAAGGTTCTGTAAGTACTGAGGAGAAAGATGAGCTATGTTAAGCTTTTACAGTTCAACAGAGTTACTTTGATAATCTAGTATATTTAAATTATTATTTAGATTTTTTGAGTAACTGTTAAATTTTTACAATTTAACTAAATTATTCAGACTTGTGTATTTTCACTGACATCTTCGTTGAAGTGTAGTATGAGAAAATGATCAAAATACAAGAAACTTGAAATGGAAATGAGATGTGGAGAATGTAAATACTAGCGTTTTGGCAGTGTTGCTGAAAACGTTTGATGTGTTGAGAAGCAGCATTATGCATTTGAGATGTGATCACCAGTGTATCAACTATAGAGATGGTAGTGGTTTGTGTGAGACAATGATGATGATAGAATTGACCAGAGAGAGAAAATTCTCAGAGACATATTGGCACTGACATGTGGCTTATCTCGTACAATGTTATGTAATTCATATCATAATATGTGGAAATATGTAACGATTCTACAGTCCATTTGCTTCCTCAGATGTCACGAGGATATATGCTTGTATTTGTGCATACACTTGTGTGTGTGTGTGTATAAATATGTATGCTTTGTTTTAGCACACGCACTCGATTCCTTCACTCGTTCCTAGAATCTTTGCCGAATTAATACGACCATAGAAGGATGATCAGATAAGTTTCTCTGTCTTTCTAGCCACGCTTATACTTTCTATTTATTTATGCCCTGATCCGTAAATACTTTACACATTGCTTATTTCTGTTATCCAAAACGATGTCACCAAATTCATTCACTCATTTATTCAAGTTTCAAGTTTTCAGTTTTATTTTCTCACATAGTCACTTATCTCTATAACTCTGTCATAGAGTTAGCTGGCCGAAAACCCTTATCTCTCTATCCTATATTTCTACCATTCAATATTTACTGTGTCTAGGCGACAGAAATCCCCAAAAATATCTCTCTACCTACCTTGTGCTCTGGCCTAACCCTCTCTGCTTTACTCTGTCTCTTTTGATATCTGCTTTACTATGTCTCTCTCAATCCCACTCCCTAGCTCTCTATTGTCTCTATCTCTCTTCTCCTCCCTCTTTCGATTAACCCCTTGCATCACCCGGTTTTGTTGCACCCGCCCTCCCACCCCCTCCACCAGTACCGGATGTCCCTATCTTCTACACCAGTACCAGAAGTCCCTATCTTCTACACCAGTACCGGAAGTCTCTGTCTTCCTCACCAGTACCAGTAGTTCTTGACTGTCTCCCATGAACACTTCTAAAGACTTCCCACCCCCACTTAGGTTTATCCCCTATGTAAGGTAGAGATCATATGGTGCAAAATACGATAGTATAGTAGATGCTGGCTGAAATGAATGCTACTGCTTGTTTATGAATTCTGCAAAATGCGAGCTTTCTTTTCAGGTACATGACGCAGCTGTTCCCCACCCCAGGGTCTCACGAGCCCATCCCTCCCACACCCTCAGGGTTGGCACTCTTAACATCGGCACACTGAAAGGTAGATCTGGTGAGATTGCTGAGATGCTTGAACAGAGACGTGTCGATATCTGCTGCCTCCAAGAAGTAAGGTGGAGAGGAGGTTCCGCTAGGTTCCTCACAGGCAAAGAACACAGGTACAAAATTTTCTGGGCAGGAAACACAGACGGGGTCAGGGGCGTGGGTATACTTCTTGCAGAGAAATGGGTGGATAAGGTAATCGAGGTAGTTAGAGTATGCGATAGAATACTTAAAATTAGATTAGTCCTTCACCATGGGTTAGCAATCATTATCTCGGCCTATGCCCCTCAGCCTGGGCTACCCGACGGACAGAAAGACCAATTTTATGACACTCTCCTGCAGACTACCTCGTCGATGAATGACAGGGACCTTCTCTTTGTGGCTGGTGACTTCAATGGTCATGTTGGACAACATTCAGGGGGCTTCTATGGCGTACTTGGAGGCTATGGTTTTGGTTCCCGCAACGAGGAGGGAACCAGGCTGCTGGAGTTCTGTGATGCAAATGACCTTATGGTCTGCAATACTAACTTCAGGAAACCTGCCAGTCACCTAGTCACCTACCGTTCTGGCAGACACACAAGCCAAATTGACTACATCCTCGCCAGGAAAAGAGAAAGATGGCTGCTTATAAATGCCAAAACCTTCCTAGGCGAAGAATGTGCCCCACAACATAGACTAGAAGTTAGTGACTTCAGGATCAGGGCTAAGTGGTTGCCCAGAAGACGACCAGCTTGGAGGAGAAGCGTCTGGAAGCTTAAAGATCCTGCGAATGGACAGAGATTTAGAGACTTATTACTCGAAGCCTTTGACGAAATAGAGGGGGATTGTAGCTTCACACAATGTAGAATACAACTGATTGTTTCTACGGGACAACCTGCTGAGGGCTACTGACCAGATCTGTGGATGGTGCAAAGTCCCCTCTCGACCGCGAATAACGTGGTGGTGGAACAATATTGTTGACAGGGCTATTAGACAAAAGAAACAGGCTTGGAAGGACTGGAAGAATGGTGGTAGCAGGGAATTGTATCAGACTGCTAGGAGGGAAGCTAGGAGACAGGTTTATTTAGCCAGAGGGGAAGCAGATAAGAAAAAGTTTGCCAATGTTCTGTGCCGTGAGGACCAAAGACTTGAAGTATTTCATGTTACAAGACAGTGTGTGAGGGAGAATCATGATTTTGTGAGAGAGAAATGTGTTTGCATGGATGATGGTACGCTTGCACTAAATGAGGCTACAAAGAAAGAGGTTTGGAAACGCCACTACGAAAGATTGCTCAATAAAGAGAATGAATGAGAGAAAGAGAGTCTGACGAATGTCGACCCAACAGGGGGACCAGTTATCCAAGTTGACAGTACCATGGTAGATAAAGCAATTAAGAGTATGAAGACAGGGAAGGCCCCTGGCCCATCAGGAATCATTGCAGAGATGCTCAAAATATCTGGCAGTGTCGGCTATAGCCTAGTCACCTGTATTGTTAACCAGGTGATACACGGAATCATACCCAATGACTGGTGTAGCAGCACCATTGTCAACTGCTACAAAAGTAAAGGTGACGCTTTAGATACAAATAATTACAGAGGTATCAAGTTGTTAGATCAGGTAATGAAAGTCACGGAGAGGGTCATAGCCCAACTAATTAGGGAGCAAGTCAGTTTAGATGAGATGCAGTTTGGGTCCGTGCCTGGGAAAAGCACCACTGATGTTATATTTCTTTGTAAGACAGCTTCAAGAGAAATACCTAGCCAAGTATAAACCTCTGTACCTTGCTTTCGTTGACATGGAGAAAGCCTTTGACAGGGTCCCCTGATCCATCATCTGGTGGTCAATGTGGAAACTAGGGATAGAAGAATGGTTAGTGAGAGCTGTGCGAGCCATGTACAGGGACGCTGTCAGTAAGGTGAGTGTTGGAAATGAGTGCAGTGATGAATTCAGGGTAGAAGTAGGGGTCCACCAAGGTTCTGTCCTCAGCCCCCTCATATTTATCATAGTCCTCCAGGCGATAACAGAGGAATTGAAGACAGGATGCTCCTGGGAGCTCCTCTATGCTGATGACCTTGCACTAATTACTGAGTCACTATCAGAACTAGAGGAGAAGTTTCATGTGTGAAAGCAAGGACTAGAATCGACGGGCCTTAGAGTCAACCTAGCTAAAACCAAAGTCTTAATAAGTAGGAAGGTAGACAAAACACAAACCCCTAGAGGTAGATGGCCCTGCTCAATCTGTAGAAAAGGCATAGGCAGAAACTCTATAAGATGCACCAAGTGCAAGCTTTGGACACATAAGAGGTGCAGCAATATCAAATGAAGGTTAACTTGGAAGTAAGTTTTTGTATGTAACAGATGTTCAATAAACACTGAAAATGTGCAGAAAACGACTTCTGTCACATGCCAGGGAGAAAAACTGGACGTAGTTGATAGCTTCTGATATCTACCAAGTTGATAGCTTCTGATATCTACCAAGTTAGTAGTGGGGGAGGGTGCGCTGAAAGTGTAGCTGCTAGAATAAGAATAGCCTGGGCAAAGTTCAGAGCGCTTACCTCTGCTGGTGACAAAGAGTCTCTCTCTCAGAGTAAAAGGCAGACTGTATGACGCATGTGTATGAACAGCCATGCTTCATGGCAGTGAAACATGGGCCGTGACTTGAAGACATGCGTAGGCTCGCAAGGAATGAAGCCAGTATGCTCCGCTGGATGTGTAATGTCAGTGTGCATACTAGACAGAGTGTAAGTACCTTGAGAGAAAAGTTGAACCTCAGAAGCATCAGTTCTGGTGTGCAAGAGAGACGATTGCGCTGGTATGGTCATGTAGCGAGAATGGATAACGATAGCTGTGTGAAAAAGTGCCACTCCCTAGCAGTTTAGGGAACCTGTGGAAGAGGTAGGCCCAGGAAGACCTGGGATGAGGTGGTGAGGCACGACCTTCGAACATTGGGCCTCACTGAGGCGATGACTTCTGACCAAGACCTTTGGAAATACGCTGTGCGTGAGAAGACCCGGCAAGCCAAGTGAGACCTAAATCCAAGGCCTGCACCAGGGGTGTAGCCAGCCCACTTATATGTACCTTCCTTCATTGGACACAAAACTCCACTTGCGAAGACCTGTTGAGGCAAGTGAAATCGGAATCGAAATCGAACTAAATTCAATGACTGGCACCCATGCTAACATTGTCTCCTTCATTAGACATGAAACTCGGCTTGTGAAGACCTGTTGGGGCAAGTGAAAGTGAAATCGTGATGGCACCTGTGCCCAGCGTTGTGTAAAGACATTTGAGCGAGATCGTGCCAGTGCCGCCGGATTGGCTCCTGTGCAGGTGGCACGTAAAATACACCATTTTGAGCATGGCCGTTGCCAGTACCACCTGACTGGCCTTCGTGCCGGTGGCACGTAAAAGCACCCACTACACTCTCGGAGTAGTTGGCGTTAGGAAGGGCATCCAGCTGTAGAAACTCTGCCAAATCAGATTGGAGCCTGGTGTAGCCACCTGGTTCACCAGTCCTCAGTCAAATCGTCCAAGCCATGCTAGCATGGAAAGTGGACGTTAAACGATGATGATGATGATTTGTACATGCATATATATATATATATATATATATATATATATTTACTACATGTCGGTGTATCTTAACATGTAACTTTGATGTATGTATACTGATTCAAATTTAAGATAGTGTGTGTATTTATGTATGTTGGTAAGGGGGTGTGTGTATAAGTATGAGTATATATATATATATATATATATGTGTCCGTGGGCATCTGTGTGGTTTATATGAATATCTGTGCATGTATCTCCTTACATATATGTATGGTATGTATGTGGTCATCATAGTATTGTAGCTTTTGGTGTGTGTGTGAGTATGCGGACAGCTTCATGTTGGCATGTGTATGCATATATGTCATGTGTACAGTTTCAATGGGATTGTAGGAGAAACGGGTGGTATGAAATTTAAGTTAAATTACTGTGTTGGACTGAAAAGTTAAGTGATGTTTTCTTCTCAGTTTTTAGATGTTTTTAAGAACATTTAATACTTGCTCAACATTATTTCAGAGAATTACAAGAATGCAAGCTCTATTTCATCTTCTATGGTGGCTGGTCTCATATCACCATTACTTATCTCTTTTTCTCTCATCACCCATATTGTGGCATCTACTTCAAGCTTGCACCAATCACTTCATCCATACCTTCCATTCTAGAATATTAAACCTCTGGAATTCCTTTCTTACCTATGTTTTTTTCTGCTACTATTAAAATTTTTGAGAAGTATATTTCTTGGGTTTATTCAAATCAATATTTTGACAGTAAAACTCTCTCATGACCACATTCTCTTGAAAATGATTTTACTTAATGTATTGAACATTATGTGGAGATGTAAAAGTGGCTAACAATGACTAATAATTTCTTCTCCTCGTGCCAAACCATTATCTGATTTTCACCCTTTCTGTAGAAACTAAAATTTCTTATTCGAAGTATGTAATTTTAATTCAAATCCTCTGCCATTTATTATGTTTCACTGATGGTTATATTGTTAAATGCAGCATTATTAGTTGCATCACCTCTGTCATCATCATCTTTGCAGGATTTAGATCGTTTGATTACTTACAAATGGATGTCATTATTAGTGCCAAAAGCAGTATGTTAGCTAATTACACACGACTAATTAAAAGCAATTATTTCATTTCTAATTCATCAAATTTATTGATTATATTTTGTCAGGCAACCAACAACATTATAGTTCTTGCTCGTGAAGAATCTGGAGCTGAGAAAATAGTGAGAGAAAATGGTATTTTTTTCCTTCACAAAATGACCCAAATTAAAGATGATTTTGAACTTCAGCAAGCTTCTTATCGTGCATTGGCTAACCTTGCAGAAAATAGCCGAAGGCGAGTAAGTGACAATCATCAATGCTTATTCTTTTATCTTTATCTTTTTTATACTTCATCAGTTGAAATGTTTTTTGGAAGTTAATACCTTATAATAATTTGTTGTACTTTTTTGCTGATTAATAGTAAAGTTTTGATGTGTTTAAAATGTTAATTACTCATAGCTGTTATGAGGTGCTGTTTATTAATTAATGTGGTTTGGACAGATGTTTAGATTTAAACATATTTTACCTATGTTCTTAAAGTTTTACCAAGGGTCCTTAACTTTATTAGAGAAGGGAAGTAAAAGGAGAAGGTTATTTGACTGAAGCAAATAATTGTCCAAAGACTCATTGTTGAGAATTTTGGAAATTATATAATGGTGGAAAGAATATTTCAAATTTAAACAGGTGGATATAATTATTTGTGCACATTTATAATAATTTTACAGATTTTTAAGTGGCAATGAAGGCAGGTATGTTTGGAACTCCATTGATGAAAATTACTAGTTTGAAATCGTTAGTTTTCAAAATGGCTGAATCTGCTATAAAGACTATTATTTGTTTAAATTGTATGTACATTTTGGTAGTAGGATCCTTGCCAAAAAAAAAATAACTTCTCACAGAAAGTTACTTTTCACCGAGTTTCATATTTTCAACATTAATATTACAGCAGAAGATAAATATTTGTTTTTGTCTATATCTTTAATCTACATATATCTGAAAATGCTGTAATGTCTATGAAGTGATTGTATATTGTTGTTTACTTGTTTTTACAGGCAGAAAGAATTATAAAAGAAATAAGTCTTCCGGTGATATGCGAAACATTGAATACTTCTAATGAGAAACTATGTGTGACAGCTTCTCAACTTATATCCAATATAATCAATGCTATTACAAATGTTGATGCATTCAAAGCACTTGTCAAAGAACAGACTGCTATGAAAAGAAGAGGAGAACGAGTAAAGCCAGCAAAATTTACAATGGGTAATTCTATGAAACTATTTAGGGGATAATACTTTTTCTGTCAAATTTTCTATTTCTTTCTTTAGCTTTGTATAAAATAAAAAGCCTTCTCCTATTGCTGTAATTACATACACATTATAAGATGCTCAAAAGACTTCCACTGTGACTGACCTTGCAACACAAGCTCTCCTATATTGGGTAATTTATCCATTGTAGATGATACATGAAACAAAGTCATGTTTCTAGCTGGTGATCTCATTTAAGAAGAGAATCTTTAAATATACTTCAACAAAATTTTATTTATTAAAACTGAAACTTAGAATGTAGATTAAAAAAAAAAAATTGAATTATAATTCTTGCTACATGGAGTAGAAATCGGATGCACAGATAAGCAACTGTTTTCCAACTTAGCACACATCTAAAACCTCTTTTACAGCACACATTATAATTACTTTATTATTTCATTTCATTATCTATCTAAACACAGTTTCGTCTTCCATGCCGTATGTTTAGAGAAAAAGAACTTAAGATCCTTATGCTCAATCCAACTCCCTCTTTCTCCCTTCTCTCTCTCTTTCACGCTCATTTATTATTGTCATTTATTCATTCATCTAATTTTGTCACAGTTTGGCTGAACGAAAATTGTTGGTTATAGCTCTAGTTAAGAATGCAAATGCCCAATTTTATCTCATTATTATTATTACTATTCTTTCACACTGGCAGCCTGAGTTTTTGCTGTTTTGCAGTGCACCCACCCTTCCTACCCCCACCACCTGTACCAGAAGTCTTTATCCTCTGACTTCTATCGGATGTCTTTCCCCTGAATACTGCCAAAGGCTTAATGCTCCCCATCCGCACTTAGGGTTTATCTCCTATGCAATGTAGTGATTATGTAGCACATAAAATGATGGTGTTGTGTATGCAGGTTGAAGGATATTGTATGTTCATGAGTTCTGCCAAATGCGAGCTTTCTTTTCAGGTACATGATGCTGCAATCCCTCATTCCAGGGTCTTACGGGCCCACACCTTCCACACCCTCAGAGTTGGTACACTTAATGTTGGCACATTGAAAGGTAGGTCTGATGAGATTGTTGAGATGCTTGAACAGAAACGTGTCGATCTATGCTGCATCCAAGAAGTAAGGTAGAGAGGAAGTTCTGCTAGGTTCCTCACAGGCAAAGAACATAGGTATAAGATTTTCTGGGTAAAGAACACTGATAAGGTCAGGGATGTGGGTATACTTCTTGCGAAAAAATGGGTTGATAAGTTAATCGAGGTAGACAGGAACTGTGATAGAATACTTAAGCTTAGATTAGAGCTGTAACATGGATTAGCAACCATTATCTCGACTTATTCCCCTTAGCCAGGGCTACCTGATGAACAGAAAGACCGATTTTATGACACCCTCTTGCAGACTACCTTATCAACGAATGATAGGGACCTTCTCTTTGTGGTTGGCGACTTCAATGGGCATGTTGGACAACATGCAGGGGGCTTCCATGGTGTACATGGTTGCTATGGTTTTGGTTCCCGTAATGAGGAGGGAACCAGGCTGCTAGAGTTCTGTGATGCAAATGTTCTTATGGTTTGTAATACTAACTTCAGAAAACTTGCCAGTCACCTATTCATCTACTGGTCTGGTGGACACACTAATCAAATTGACATCCTTGCCTGGAAATGGGAAAGATGGCTACTTATAAATGCCAAAACCTTCCTAGGTGAAGAAAGCATCCCGCAACATAGATTAGTAGTTAGCGATTTCAGGATCAGGGCTAAATGGATGCCCAGAAGACAACCAGCATGGAAAAGAAGGGTCAGGAAGCTTAAGGATCCTGTGAATGGACAGAGATTTAGTGATGTATTACTCAAAGCTTTTGACGAAATAGAGGAGGATATAGCTTCACATGATGTGGAAGACAACTGGAGGTTCCTATGGGACAACCTGTTGAGGGCTACTGAAGTAGTTGATAGCTTCCATTACCTAGGTGACCAAGTCAGTAGCAGGGGTGGATACTCTGAGAGAGTAGCTGCTAGAATAAGAATAGCCTAGGCAAAGTTCAGAGAGCTCCTCCCACTGCTGGTGACAAAGAGCCTCTCACTCAGATTAATAGGTAGACTGTATGACATGTATGTGAACAGCCATGCTACATTGCAGTGAAATATGGGCTGTGACTGCTGAGAACATGCATATGCTTGCAAGAAATGAAGCTAGTATGCTCCGCTGGATGTGTAATGTCAGTGTGCATACACGGCAGAGTGTAAGTGCCCTGAGAGAAAAGTTGGACATCAGAAGTGGTGTGCAAGAGAGATGACTGCAATGGTATGGTCATGTGTTACGTATGAATGAGGACAGCTGTGTGAAAAAATGTCACACCCTAGTAGTTGAGGGAATCTGTGGAAGGGGTAGACCCAGGAAGACCTGAGATGAGGTGGTGAAGCAATACCTTTGAACGTTGGGCCTCAGAGATGCAATGACATGTGACTGAGACCTTTGGAGATATGCTGTGCTTGAGAAAACCCGGCAAGCCAAGTGAGGCCATAACCATGACCTGTGCCAGTGCAGTATAACCAGCCCATTTAAGAGTACCCTTCAATCATTAGGCAATAAACTGTGCTTGTGAAGACTTGTTGAGTCAAGTGAAGACATTGTTGTGGCTGATGCCAGTACCACGTGACTGGAACCTGTACCAGTGGCACGTAAAAAGCACCATTTGAGCGTGGTCGATGTCAGTACTGCCTGACTGGCCCTTGTGCTGGTGGCACATAAAAAGCACCCACTACACTCTCGGAGTGGTTGGCGTTAGGAAGGGCATCCAGCTGTAGAAACCTTGCCTGATCAGACCGGAGCTGGTACAGCCTTCTGGCTTGCCAGTCTCCAGACAATCCCTCCAATCCATGCCAGCATGGAAAGTGGATGTTAAACGATGATGATGATGATGTGATTAATCTGTTATTTAGTTCTGAACTAGTTGATGTTTTATCACATTAGCTGTTATTCTTTTGGGAATTATCAATTCCCTATGAAAAGTAAATATAAAGGTGTCCAGTTGTGTTGTTTCACCTTGTTTCATTTGAAAATATATTCTCAGGTTGAGATTAGAATAGTGTGGGAGCCATTTTTAGTGAATAGAGTTCACAATGCAGTGTTGGGGTAATGGTATTTGTACTCGTTATGCCCTAGGACTTATTTTTCTTGCAGCCCGCCCTTAGCAAATTTTAAGAAAATCTCTTATTAAGAGTGCTTGATTTTTTTTTTTTTTTTACCAAATTGGAGTTTATCTGGTCTTTAAAAGCTAACTAATAAAAACAACAGACATATTTTATTTTATTAGACATCTCTGTAAAGTTTATTTAGAAATAGAGGAACTGTAGTAACACTGATTATGAATATCAACAAATTAATTGAGGGAAAATAGCACACTAAATGTACTAAATAGCTCACTAAAATGTATTCTGTACACTAAATGTAAATATGATAGGATGTTACATATATAATTGTATGAAGTTGAAGAAATAAAAATTAAATGAGATTATTGAAGCAGAGGAGATGACTGTCATAAGATCAGTTCATTGAAATTTTATGCAATATAGACAATATAGATGGGAGTGGATATGGTCTTTAAAACCAGCTGGTGAAAGCAAGACATGTTTGATCTTATTAGGTCTCTTCAGTGAAGCATATTCTACTCAGTTGGTAACACTAAGAGCAGGGATGGACCAGGACTGAGGGTCCATCTCAAGAAAAGAAGTGCACCCTTCTAAATAATGTTATTACACCCTTTTTGTCCTGGAATTGTATTCCCTTCTGACCTTTTGCCTTCCCTTCGAAGAATTCCTGGGACTGCCCTGGAGAGTGACTGCGAAAGAAATGCTGTTTAATATATTGTAAAATAGTTTTTTCTGTGTGAAAATAAGTTTGTTCACAAGATGGTATAACTGTCTTCCCATTCATTTTACTAGTTTTTCACAACAATCTAGGTCTAGCTATCATTAATCTAGAACAGTATGTTCTCTTAAATAGCATGGTGACAGCCTATACTCAGTTACCTCAGACAGCTACTGTAAGCTCTCTTCATAGCAAAGACAACCTTTTTTCCTAAGAGCCTTAGGCTGTTACTGAAAGCTCCCACAGCAGCTTCCTCTCTCAGTAAATCATGAAGAGTTATATCTTCTCAACTATAGTGAATGCAACCAACCAAACCCAAAGCTGCAGCAAATATAACTTGTTTATTAAAGCAACAACTCTGATTAAACTGCTGACATGAGGTACCTCCTGCTACACTATATCAGCAAATAAATTCTCTTGTGCCAGTGGAATGATAAACTGCACAAAACCCATACTGTAAAGTAGTTGATGAGAAGAGCAGCATCCAATTATGAAAACCATACTGAAACGCATGACATATACAGCAACAAAGATTTTCTGTGTTGTGTGTAACATAACAAAGGACAGTAACCAAAAGCAAAATTATGTTACACTTATTTTACCCATGCAGCTATAGAAAACACCCTAAAATGATGATGATGGCACCACCATTGGTATCATTGTCATTGTCATTTTATGTTAATTTTTTTCCATACTTGCATGGGTTTGATAAGTCTAATAGCATTTTACCTTTGTTGCTGTATATGGTGTTGATGAATTTTTAATGCAATTTGCAGTTTTTTGTAAAAGAACAGAATTTGATACAATCACAAGCAAATCATAACAGCACCAAAAATTAACTAAAAATGTACCTTTCATAAATTTCTAGAAAATTATCCATGTAGTGTTTGAAAACAATCTATTGCATAAGAGTGCCAATATAAGCTTGTGCTATAAATAAATGAAAATAGTCATATCCATATGTATTTAGTCTCACTGAATTTAGGCCTACAAAAAACTTCTTAGTAACTTAAGTATAAAACTGACCAATCCCATTGTTATTTGGCAATTCATACAAAATAAAGAAGTGAAAGGCTACTTAGCAAAAATGTTAACAAAACTGCCTAATGCACAACTCATTTACATATTGCTTCATGGTTGACAACCTGACACTAATTACTAGAGTACGAATACAAAATGGGTCATGAGTAATTAAGTATACAGACATATTTTGTATCATTGTAAAATTAACCCAATGGAGGTCTTTTTGACAGTTTAAGATGAAAAACCATGTATGTATGTGTGATATTGTAGATACTAACCAACCTACTATGAATGAACAATATTTTCAAGTGATGGAAAAGAGGAATAGGTTATAATGCTGTTATGAAACTGTCTCATGTCTACTTGCTCGGCCAAGTAGATGCAGAATACTGTATAGCAACGAAGTAAAGTGATTGACCATATTGTGGAAAAATTTTCAATTGTTTTATTTGCTTATACAATTCAATTAATATCAGTTTGCGTTTTTGTGTCATGAATATTTCTTGAGTTGTATCTTTCTGGGGAAAATAAATTTTTATTCAATTTGTTTTTAGATGAAGCAGCTCAAACATTTGTTGATGAAATCTTCAGTTCAATGACTAAAATGTTACCCAGTCGCAAGCTATCAGCTAGAGGTCGAGATGCCATCATAGAGATCTTTATTAAATACATTACAGGAATGAGTGGTGTTGGGTGGACCAAACAATTTATGGAAAGTGAAGGTGAGTTTATAACTGCTTTTGATGATTTTCAAATGTGTTTCACTGAGATCATGAAAATATGTATTATTGTGGTTAAGTTTATGGGCTTGCTAGTTTTAAAGTGATGAATCCAAAAGTCATAAGTTATGGATTGAAATTATACCCTAATAATGATGCTATGTATTTAAATAAAGATTTTTTCCTTCATTCTATTTGACTGGTTATCTAAAAGATTTGTTGCATCAAGAAATTGGCTAAAAATTTGTATGGGCTACTCTGTCTTCATCTTTTATCTGAGTTATCTGGTTGAAATTTTTTTATTCAATATTTGTTTAAAGTCATCAAACATATGAGGTGTAACTTTGGAATGTTCTTGGTAATTTATTTCTTTATATTTTTATAACTTTTCAATCTATTTGTCTTTTAATCACTTAGTATTGAAACTGCTAACATAAAGACACTTATTTGTTTACACCAGTCAAATAGTTTTCATCAATTTATCTAAATGAGCATTTATAATTGAAACTAGTTAAATCCAGCCACCATACACACAGTTTCACAGCAACCATACTTTACTTTGGCAGCAGAAAAAAAAAAACTCCACCAAATCTTACAACAGTTGCCATCATTTAAATACTAAATAGTTGAAGTGAACAGTTAACTTTACAGCTTTTAATCTAGTGGCTTTAAGTTAAACATTAGTCATTGATTTTTATCATTTGTTTTTCCCCAATATAACTGTTGCTTTGTAATTAAAAGAAAACCTTTCTTTCATGATATACAGTTGTTTTCTTTTTATAATTTAATTTTCTAGGCCTTTATAATTTATTAACCATTGCTGGTATCCATTGTAAGGTTGAATCAGTGATAAAAGTGACTGGGCATTCGAGAATGCATTCGGCACTACTACTGACGAAGATCTATGATGATATGATTGGTGATAAACAAAGAGATCATTTTAAAGAACGTTGTCATGAGTATTTCAAGTAAACATTTTTGTTCATTTACTATTTTTTCCTTTGCAAAACATTTATTTTCAGTTCATAAAACTATTTCTACAATCATCATGAATGATGATTGTGATGTTATACTTAGTTCATATATTGAATAACACAGAATAATGTCTCTTGTAAAATTTACTACCTATTATAGAATTCTGTAGGGTTGGAATGTAATTAGTTTGAGTGTGTTTAGTAGTAGAGAGAAAAAGTCTTCCTCTGGATAAAACAGTCTTTTGTAAGTAGCTTTTCTCATGTGAGGAATTGAACTCAGAATGGGCAGATAGTGAATAACTTGTCATTTCTACAGTGCAGCCACGAAGTGTCTAGAATTATCATGATAGTAATAGTATGAAAGGAATATGTATGGTAAATGCCATAATTATTGTTTGCAAAGCATTTATTTTCAGTTTGTAAAACAATTTTTACATTATTAATGGTGATAAATACTTATGATTCAGTTATTGTTTAGCACACAATCATATTTAATAAATGAATTTCAGTTTGAATATCTTTGAGTAACTTTTACAATAATTTATCATGACTAAGGCACTTTATCTTTTATCATATGGCAGAGTGTGTGGTCATTGGGTACTGAAATGATGTTATAAACTACTGGTTAGAGACTACTTCTAACTTTTTGAATTAGGCATATCTGAGTAATGTTTTGGAAAAATGTAATTTATAATTCTTAATGAAGATAAGAAATGTTTCTTCATGTTTTTAATGTTTTTGAGACATAAAAATAAATCTAAATTTATTTTTAAAGTCATCTGTTTTAACAATTTTTCCAGAGATACATTTGGTGAAGGAGACATTGATTCTACAGTGGAGGCTATAAGAGCAATTACCACATTATTACAGGTATGTTTTGTTGTTTTGTGATTTTTAAAACTCTTTGAAGAAGCTTTATTGATATTGTTATTGTTTAGTATCTCTTGTCAAAGAGTTCTACAGATGACTGGTTGACAGTTTATATCCTGCCGTGCCTTGTAATATTTCTATTCTCAAGTTGTAATATCATTCTACAATATAGGGACAATTCACCATTTAAAGTAGCTGGAGTAATAATTTTTAAGATTGTTTCATTAGCTCACTGTTAAATTCCTCTTCTAGGTATAGATTAGAGATAAATGGCTTCCACTTAACCAACTTGTCTGAGATGCTAAGAAATTGTCTTTAGAGAGGCTGAGTCAGCTCTTCTCAAGTATTGTCTGGATATTGATTTAGAACTTTGAAGGTTTGAGAGTTATTTTTCAGTTTATCTAGAAATGTTGAGTGGATAGGTCTTGTCATACTGATGTATTGTTCTATGTTTGGAATTGACTTTGGCAGCCATGTTGCATGCTTCATCAGGTCTAGTAGTAGTGATGATGGATGTGATGACCTAGGTTTATCAATGGGTAACTTTCTGGTTTATTTTCATGCATATATTGGGTTTGTGAATGTGAAACCTTGAGTAACTCTATATAAAATTTTGTTGTAATAATTACTGCTCTATTTTTTAGAGTGTGCTTCTTTCTGATATATGTTTCTTATCAACTGTATATATATATATATATATATATATATATATGTAAGAACGACCGTGCGAACCCAAAAGGAGAAATGGTGACGAATGGAAAACAGGCTCCTTTCTTAACGCGTCACACAATCAAACACAAAATATATCAAATGATAAATATATGTTATACTTCGATAACATAGAGAATTCGTAAATGCCAGTAAGGAAGACGATAGGAACACAACCGTATGAGATGAATAACAGTAAGATTTATTGTAGCATTAAATTGTATGTCTGTGTGTGAGTGAATGCGACATAATAAAACACATTAAAGACAGGCCGTCATGCAAAGAAAAGAGTGTGTGTAAGTAATACATGTATGTGGGTACGGGAGATACACAGTATTGAATAGAGTCAGTAACACGTATAAGGATTTAAGATACCAGTTCTTAGAGTACACAGTGGTAAGTGTCTGTATATAAGAAGTTAAGGCGTGTGGGGCAGAGCAATCACTAGTTGTGATGTTAGGGCTTCCATGCCAAGCCGGGTTCTTGAATACAGATGTTCTTCGCAGGTTGGGTTCTTGGCTGTTATTTATCGTGGTGAAGAAATCACACAAACAGGATCGAAGAGAAGTGCTGCAGTTAGCTGTGGTAGCTTGTGTACGTGTAGAGTCATGTTGACGTTGGCAGTCGTAGTGTCGTGTTGCTGCTGGTGACGTCGGGGGCGATGCCTGTAGTCGTAGTTGTACGATGGTGTTGATGTCGTCGCTGGAAACTGGCTGGTTGGTTGGTGCTGTGTTATGCGCGTGTGGCCGGCGGCCAGATCTCAAAGGAGATCTGAGGCGCGACGATTTGGCGGGTATAATTTAGTCTATTTATAGCTGAAGGTAGGCTCCAGAGAAGCATTAGAAGAAACACTCTCACATGACCTTATTAGGGGCTATGGTTGGTCAGTTTGCGTCCTGAGGTGAACGGGTGGAGATAATTTACCCGCGCAAAGAAATAGTCAGTCAGGTGATGACAAGGAATGGGTTGCTTTCTACTACGCTCGCGTCTGTCAATATTTATAGTGAGAGAAGATGGTTTGTTTGTATATAATGGCGATAGAAGTGTTCACTACATATATATATGTACAGTGGGGGGAAATAAATATTCGTACATGTCAAAATTCTTTATTTAATTTCTAATGAACATAAATGGGATATACCAATACTATATTTGCATAAACATGCATAAACTAAGACTATGCAAAAGAAACTAATAAATTATAGTAACTAATGAATTTATATACAAATATAAATATTTAGGGGTGAAAAAAGTATTCGTACAGAACATAAATAACTGATAATTCTGATTTAATACTTCGTAATCAACAGCCCAGTCAAGATGGTATTTTCTTCATCTCCTACTCTTGTATTTGCACACATCTACAAAATGACTCTTTGAAATAAACTTCCATTATGCAGCTGAGGAGTACATTTTCATTGCACATCTTATGTGGTGTTCTCACCACATAAATAAATGAAGTTTGTACGAAATATACGTACTGCTATAACCTAATGCATTTTTGTTGCTTTTCTTCAAATATATATATATATATATATATATATATATATATATATATATATATATATATATATATATATATGATAGATCGCTGACCACTACATTCAAATTTTTCTTTTCCTTGTTTTTCTCCTTATTTCTTTCTGTTGAAGAGCGTAGCTCGAAACGTTAAAGACTTTCTCTATTCCCGAGCGTTAAACTAATACATCCTTTTGTTGTTTACACCACCTGTCCTCGTCTGTTGTTGTTTTTTTTCGTAAATTCTCCCATATATATATATATATATATATATATATATATATATCATAAATATACAGGGATTAGCATTGAGTTGCTTCTCCAACATACTGAAAATTTAGAAATAGCAGTCAAAGAACTACTGATTCTAAACTACAAATTTTTCCCTAAATGGATGGCGATATTTATGGCACACATAGAACAAAAAACCGGAGGGGAAGGCATAAACAAAACAAGTCTTTAGTTAATCGGATACGATCGTTTCATGGTTAAGAGAATGAAAATTTCCCTATTCCAAATCATCAGTCCGATATTCTGATAAATTTGAAAGTGTCTCTAAAAAATTCACGGTCATTTTTGGCCATGCGACACCAAAAATCAACGATAAGAAAGGCACTTACGAATTCATCGGCTAGTGAGTTCAGGCATCCCATCTCAAAGAAATCTATTCCATGTGCGTCACAAATAGTCCCGTATGAAAAAAGTCCCGTGTGAAGGGATTACGGTTTAACCACCTAACTTAGAGGTATCAAATATAAAATATACAAGAATAAGGGCAGGGAATCATCAATTAATAATAGAATTAATAATTAACAATTTTGCCAAGTAGTTCAGTATGAAAAAACCTTTATCGATAAAACCATTTGTCATCATAAATATACAGGGATTAGCATTGAGTTGCTTCTCCAACATACTGAAAATTTAGAAATAGCAGTCAAAGAACTACTGATTCTAAACTACAAATTTTTCCCTAAATGGATGGCGATATTTATGGCACACATAGAACATTCTTGTATATTTTATATATATATATATATATATATATATATATATATATATATAAATATTTATAGTATATATGGTACGCTTGCACTAAATGAGGCTGCAAAGAAAGAGGTCTGGAGATGCCACTACAATAGAATGCTTAATAAAGAGAATTAATGGGAGAAAGAGAGTCTGCCGTATGTCGACCCAACAGAGGGACCAGCTATCCGAGTTGACAGTACCATGGTAGATAAAGCAATTAAGAGTATGAAGACAGGGAAAGCCCCCGGCCAATCAGGAATCACTGCAGAGATGCTCAAAATATCAGACAGTGTCGGCTATAGCCTAGTCACCCGTATTACGAACCAGGTGAGGCACGAAGGAGTCATACCCAATGACTGGTGTAGCAGCACCATAGTCAACTGCTACAAAGGTAAAGGTGACGCTTTAGATACAAATAGTTACAGAGGTATGAAGCTTTTAGATCAGGTAATGAAAGTCACGGAGAGGGTCATAGCTCAACTGCTTAGGGAGCAAGTCAGTTTAGATGAGATGCAGTTTGGGTTCGTGCCTGGGAAAAGCACCACTGATGCTATATTTCTGGTAAGACAGCTTCAGGAGAAATACCTAGCCAAGGATAAACCTCTGTACCTGGCTTTCGTTGATATGGAAAAAGCCTTTGACAGGGTCCCCCAATCCCTCATCTGGTGGTCAATGAGGAAACTAGGGATAGTAGAATGGTTAGTGAGAGCTGTGCGAGCCATGTACAGCGACGCTGTCAGTAAGGTGAGGGTTGGCAATGAGTACAGTGAAGAATTCCGGGTGGAGGTAGGGGTCCACTGAGGTTCTGTCCTCAGCCCCCTCCTATTTATCATAGTCCTCCCGGCTATAACAGAGGAATTCAAGATAGGATGCCCCTGGGAGCTCCTCTATGCTGATGACCTTGCACTAATTGCTGAGTCACTATCAGAACTAGAGGAGAAGTTTCAGGTGTGGAAGCAAGGACTAGAATCGAAGGGCCTTAGAGTCAACCTAACTAAAACCAAAGTCCTAATAAGTAGGAAGGCAGACAAAACACAAACCCCTTCGGGTAGATGGCCCTGCTCGATCTGTAGAAAAGGAGTGGGTAGTAACTCTATAAGATGCACCCAGTGCAAGCTATGGACACATAAGAGGTGCAGCAATATCAAAGGAAGGTTAACTAGGAAGTTAGTTTTCATTTGTAGTAGATGTTCAGGAGTTATAAACACTGTGAATGTGCAGAAAACAACTTCTGCCACATTCCATGGAGAAAAACTAGAAGTGGTTGATAGCTTCCGCTATCTTGGTGAACAAATTAGCAGTGGGGGAGGGTGCGCTGAAAGCGTAGCTGCTAGAATAAGAATAGCCTGGGCAAAGGTCAGAGAGCTCTTACCTCTGCTGGCGACAAAGGGTCTCTCTCTCAGAATAAAAAGCAGATTGTATGACGCATGTGTACGAACAGCCATGCTACATGGCAGTGAAACATAGGCCGTAACTGCTGAGGACATCCGTAGGCTTGCAAGGAATGAAGCCAGTATGCTCCGATGGATGTGTAATGTCAGTGTGCATACTAGACAGAGTATCTGTATCTTGAGAGAAAAGTTGAACTTACGAAGCATCAGTTGTGGTGTGCAAGAGAGACGATTGCGCTGGTATGGTCATGTAGCGAGAATGGATGAGGATAGCTGTGTGAAAAAGTGCCACACCTTAGCAGTTGAGGGAACCTGTGGAAGAGGTAGGCCCAGGAAGACCTGGGATGAGGTGGTGAGGCACGACCTTCGAACATTGGGCCTCACCGAGGCGATGACTTCTGACCGAGACCTTTGGAAATATGCTGTGCGTGAGAAGACCCGGCAAGCCAAGTGAGACCTAAATCTAAGGCCCAGCCAGTCCACTTATGCATACCTTCCTTCCTTCCTTCCTTCATTGGACACTAAACTCCACTTGCGAAGACCTGTTGAGGCAAGTGAAATCAAAATCGAGTTAAATTAGACACTAAACTCCACTTGTGAAGACCTGTTGATGCAGTGAAATCAAGGTAAATTGAACACTAAACTTCCACTTGCGAAGATCTGTCAAGGCAAGTGAAATCGAAGTTGAGTTAAATTGGACACTAAACTTCCACTTGCGAAGACCTGTTGAGGCAAGTGAAATCGAAATTGAGTGAAATTTGATGACTGGCACCCATGCCAACGTCGTCTCCCTCATTGGACACGAAACTCAGCTTGCGAAGACTTATTGGGGCAAGCGAAATCGAAATCGTGATGGTACCTGTGCCCAGCGTCGCCTTTCTGGCACTTGTGCCCGCAGCATGTGTAAGGACCTTTGAGTGATATTGTTGCCAGTGCCCCTGGACTGGCTCTTGTGCAGGTGGCACATAAAATACACCATTTTGAGCGTGACCATTGCTAGTACCGCCTGACTGGCCTTCGTAGAGATCGTTGCCAGTGCCCCACGATCGGCTCTTGTGCGGGTGGCACATAAAATACACCATTTTGAGCGTGGACGTTGCCAGTACCACCTGACTGGCCTTCGTGCCGGTGACTGGCCTTCGTAAGATTTTCGAGTGAGATAGTTGCCAGTGCCCCTGGACTGGCTCTTGTGCATGTGGCACATAAAATATACCATTTTGAGCGTGGCCGTTGCCAGTACTGCTTGACTGGCCGCCGTAGGATTTTTGAGCAAGATCGTTGCCAGTGCGCCTAGACTGGCTCTTGAGCGGGTGACACATAAAATACACCATTTTGAGCGTGGCCGTTGCCAGTACCGCCTGACTGGCCTTCATAGGATTTTTGAGCGAGATCGTTGCCAGTGCCTCTGGACTGGCTCTTGTGCGGTTGGCACATAAAATACACCATTTTGAGCGTGGCCGTTGCCAGTACCGCCTGACTGGCCTTCGTGCGGGTGACACGTAAAAGCACCCACTACACCCTCTGAGTGGTTGGCGTTAGGAAGCGCATCCAGCTGTACAAACCCTGCCAAATCAGATTGGAGCCTGGTGTAGCCATCTGGTTTCACCAGTCTTCAGTCAAATCGTCCAACCCATGCTAGCATGGAAAGCGGACGTTAAATAATTATGAATGAAAAAATTAGGAAAGAAAAAAATTATTAAGAATAAAAGATTAAACTTTATATATATATATATACAAAGTTTTAATTAAAAAAAAAAAATTACGGAAAAATATGGATAAGTACTGTTTTTATTTTGCTAAAGATTTTCTATTTGAAAATAATATGTATTCTTGTTTTTTATATTATTCATTTGGTTCTTCAAAGATTATTTTTAATAGATAACTTATTTAACACTTAATTATTTAGAAGTTATAGTTTCATTTCAACATATTAGAACTTCGATTTGAATAGTGTTGATATATTTTCGATTATTTTTGATTAATAATATTTGATTAATAATTAGTCTTTATTGTTTATAATATTGTTAAAGTTTGTTTTTTTTAATTAAAACTTTGTATATATATATAAAGTTTAATCTTTTATTCTTAATAATTTTTTTCTTTCCTAATTTTTTCATTCATAATTTTTTCATTCATATTGTTATTTTTACGTTTGTAGAAATAAATATTCTTGTATTTTTCTATTATTCAATTGATTTTTAATGATAATCAAATAAACGTTTTTAGTTTTAAATAGTATAGCTTTAACTATTACACCGGTTAAATATGTACTAATTTTATCTTCATTATTATTTTAAACTTACACTTCATTCAAATTATATTTAAAACAATGATAATTTAAAACAATGATAATTTATGTAAGCTGTTTTTTGTATATAATATACATGTTATTATAATGGATGAAGGGAGGATTATTGAATGGTTATTATTTTGATATTTTGATATTTTTAATAATTTTTCTATCTTTATAAAATAAGTATTTCATATTAATTCATTTGGTACTTATTGTTGGTAGAGATATATATATCTAATTATTGTTCTACTTACGATCTGACGATTAGCTATATTTTTGAATAGAATTTATTTTCGATAATTTCAATTGATTTTAATTGATTTAAATTTCCTTTCTATTTGAAAATTAGTTATGAAACACGTGTAATCATTTTATTATCTTTATCTTATGATATTTACTTTGTTTTATATTATACTCATTTATTGTGCTTTTAATTGTTAATTTTTCTATATGTGATAGTGGATTTTCATCGATGAGTTCTTGAAACTTGGTTATTTTCCCTAAAACTATATATTTTATATATATTTTATCTATAAAGCTCAATTTAATTTTAATTTTTTATAAATTGATTTTAATTGAGTTTTTACCTGTAATTTTGGATTTTGTCCCTAATATTATATATATATATATATATATATATATATATATATTTATAGTACCCTCTCCAAATGGAGCTGCTCAGACAACCATGCAGCAACCAAGTCCTACCGCTGTCTTGGGTGACAAGGAGACGACTTTATATCTAGCATGGGCCACCTATGTGCAGGTCGCTGACTACATGCTTCCAACCTGTCGGGCCTGCATGGTTCACCACCTTCCCATAGCCGCAGGGCTTCCGAATAATAAATAAATAAATAAATAAATAAATAAAAATATATACTAAAAATGAAGAAAATATATACTAAAGATAAGATAAATATATACTAAAAATATGATAAATATATACTAAAAATAAGATAAATATACATAGAGTAAAAAAAAAAAGCGCACATATTGAGCAGTGGTTGGCAATGCCTGTGCAAAGTTTGAGGTCCAATAAGGCTTGCACAACACCTCATAGACCCTCTCCACTTTATTGACATTATCCAGAGACAAGCCGGAGCAAGATGTCTGGTGCAATATGAGTCGCAGGCTCAGGGGTGTGGGTGCATCGTGATCTCTAGCACAAACCAAAGATCCCCAAAATGTCCGATGCCATTCCCTGCATATCTGGTTTTATATCAGAATGACCTTCTCCTAGAGACATGCTTCAACAAAAGCTGAGGGGTGCCTCACTCCCAGTGGTCTTTCAGCATGCTGGACAACATCCCGGAATTTCTGTGTACCCGTGCTATTGCTAGATAGCCGTTGAGCCTGCACTAGGTCCATCCAAACTTTCAACAGGTCTTGTTTTTAATCCTGCTGGGTTTCTAGCAACTCTCCTCACCAGGGTAGCCTGGTAGGGGTGCCAGTTTAGTCACCAGTAACCCAACCATGCAACAGGTTGTACTGGATTACATGTTACCAGTAGCACTTATGAGAGCCTCATACGTGATCTGAGAATGATGCTGAAGTTCAGCGACTATTGGTGGTAAAGCGCCATACTCACAGTGTATTGCTACACAGAGAACTGTCTACTGTGCAGCGAAGTCTAGCACTTGCCCGCTATAACAGTGTAAAATCACTACTGCAGCGATCTCTCAGGAAGATGCAGAACACTTGGTGGGAGGATCTTGCTCGTGATGTTCAGGCTGCTGCTGATGCAAATGACAGCAAGAAGCTTTACCATCTTATGGATCGAGCTCATGGACCTAAGAGCTCCACATCAGCTCCTTTGCTTTCCAAGGAGTCTTCCACTCTGTTTACTAAATCAACAGAAATCACAGGTCGCTGGATTGAAAACTTCTCAGAACTTCTAAACCATGAGTCAGTTGTGGATGAAACAGTGATTGATACTATGCAACAAAGACCTATCATTGGCTCCTTAGACTCTTTGCCCTCAATAGATGAAGTAATGACATCAATAAATAAATTGAATCTTGGTAGGGCACCTGGAAAGGATGGAATTTGTGCTGAGGTCTTGCGATTTGGTGGTAATTACATCACACAGTCCCTTCATGAACTTATTAGTGCAGTCTGGAGGGATGGTGCAATCCCTAAGGACTGGAAGGATGCAATTATTCTTCCTCTATATAAAGGAAAAGGAGCCAGGACGATGTGTGGTAACTACAGAGGTATTGCTCTACTATTAGCTGCTGGTAAGGTTTTTGGCAAATATTCTTCTTACCCGTCTGAATGGGTGTCTCATAAATGATGTCCTATCTGAATCTTAATGTGGCTTCCAATCTGGTAGAGGGACAATGGATATGATTTTCACAGCAAGACAGATGCAGGAGAAGTGCTATGAGCAGAATATGGATCTTGTCCAGGTATTCATTGATTTCACAAAGGCCTTTGATACTGTAAATAGGGCCTTTCTATGGAAAATACTTGGCAAAAATGTATGTCCGGATCACTTTGTATCTATAATTAAATCATTTCATGATGGGATGGAGGCTTGGGTCAATGTTGGTGGTGGCATGGCGGGACCCATTCCTGTAGAGAATGGTGTCAAGCAGCGTGACATCCTTGCTCCAACTCTCTTTTCTTTGTACTTTGCTGCTGCTTTTACTCATGCTTTTGCTAAGGTTAGCTCTCTGAGAATATATGTCAGATATCGATCTTCTGGCCGCCTCTTTAATCTTCGCCGATTTGCTGCCAATTCAAAGGTTCTCCAGTCTATTATTCATGACACATATTAAAAATAAACCTAACTATAGAAATAAATTAGATAGCCATAAAGACAAATTCACTAGCCTTCCCAGCTATGATGGCAGGTTCTATACAATAAGAATAATAAGGATACGATCTAACTAATTATTCCCTACAACATGAATCTCAAATCTAACATAGTCCATTCATTAATGAACATAATAGATAAACATCTAAATGTAAATAATAAATACGCAGCAATATTTAAGAACAAAATCAGAATAGGCCACAGCTTGACATGCAACTTAGCTACCATCATAGCATCTATTAATAATAATAAATTAGACGCATTCTATACAGCTAGAAAGACCACAAACAACCAAACTAACAACCGTCCAACTAATAGAACTAACCCCAACACACCTTGTTAGGAGAGACACACACCAAAAAAACAACAGGGTCACACAAGAACACACAGACATAGACACCCCTTATAATCTATGTAGCTGTAGAGATATGAAAAATGTAGTTTACCAATGCGACGTACACACAAACGGCCATATTAGATCTTACATTGGCGCTACGAAAAACCAAATACGCCTCAGATACAATGAGCACCAATCTAGCTTTAGAAATAGAAAAAAGGCAAATTCAACAGGACTTAGTAGCTATATCTGGGAATTAAAGGACAATAAGATAGAATATAAACTAAAGTGGCATATACTAAAAGCAGCAAATTCTTATAACCCAACTAACAGACGCTGTGACCTCTGTCTAACTGAACGCCTCAAAATCCTAATGGCTAGAAAGCATCTCTTAAACAAACGATATGAAAATAACCGAATTTGTTTACACACTACAAAATATTCATTTTCTAAGTATAATTAAACATGTAATACATTCCACTTTCTAAGTATAATTAAATATGTAAAAAAGAGTTTTCCTTTTCTAAGTATAATTAATTATAATTAAATATCAATAAGGTCAGAGTTAGCTCCCTCTTCACCAAAACTTAGAGTTACTCCCCTTTACTAACACCGCCGGTGCTAAAAGTAAAAGACACATGCCTGAATTCTAAAAACAACCACGTGCGAAATGCGTTTGATCAAGATTGGAACTACGAGCTTGAACAGCACCCACCCTACCTCTCCTTTGCAGAAAGACTATTCACACAACTTCAACTAAAATGTAAGACTAACTTTACCTAACTCTATTCTTATACCACTATATGCATCACTATATCCACTAACTGTTTCTCCTGCATGTCTCACACCATGATTTTTAACATACTTCTCAACATTCTGAAGAGATCTGCCAAACCATTTGGCACATCAAAACGATCGTAAATGACTCATTATATAATCTCCACATAATTAAATCAATGGCTAACTAGCCCAATTGACTTGCTTCTTCTTGTTTTTGTTTCTCCATTCTCCACATAATTATATATATATATATATATATATATATATATATAAAACTTTCTTTATTGGCCACACAGGGCTGAACACAGAGGGGACAAATACAAATGTAGAGCTTTTCTTTTCAAAAATGAGAAAAAAGAGGGGAAAATAAAAAAATAAAAAAATTCTGATTGAAAGGGATCAGGAAAGAAAAAAAAAAAAGAAAATGATCAGAAGAGTTTTAAAAATGTAAAAAGGAAGACTAGGTTTATCCGTGGAAAGAAAAGCCTACGGAAAAGACCACGGCAACCTCAGGCAGGGAAGGAATAAACACATGAGAGCAAAGTGCTTTCTCTCTGTCTCTTTTTTCAATTTACAGGATAATGCTCAAAGTGGTTTCATCACTCACACACACCATCTTTGCTACATTCACCTACCTTTTTTAAACTTTCACAAGACAAAACCTGCCTCTCCATTCTCACCTTCCTTTTCAAGTGGTACTTGAAAAAGTTGATGAGCGATTGGCCAGAGCGGTAAGTGTTTGTCTCTAATCCTTTCGCTCGAGACCACCACACACATTCTTTCACTATGGCCACCAGTATGATGAAGACTGCCTTGGATTCCTGGTTGAAGGAAAGTGGCAGAGCAATACACAGGACAGACTCGGCTGACAGGCGGACTCGTCCCACACGTCACAGCAGCCATTCAGCATAAGCCCACAGGTCTGAAATGGTTGGACACTGCACAAGTGCGTGCAGAATGGTTTCATCGCTCTGATTGCATCTCGGGCAAGTCGGTCCGGTGTGTCTCAAACCGTACCTGTAGAGCTTATCCTGAACAGGTAATGCTTCTTGATAGCACTGCCAGGCCAGGGATCTTTGGTGATTGTCCATAGATCCCGGCCCGAAAGTTGTCCTGTACAGGCGGGTCAGGTGTTCCTTGTTGACGCCCAGATTCTGCCCGAGAACGTCGTCGCACCTCCCCTCCACTAATCCTCTATAGAACACCTTTGTCATAATGAAGTCGCACAAGTTTGGTCCCGGACGGCAGAGATGCTTGAGAGCAATGCGACACTCGTGGTGCCATTCGCCTAGCCTCTGTCTCTGTTTGGTCCACAACTGCAGTTCAGCCAAGGAGATGAAGTGCGGGAAAGTGCGCCACACAAATATTGACCACACCTGTTCACTGTCATCTATGAAGCGCTGGAGATGTCACAGTCTCGGCGCATGTCTGTGCATCATCAGCCACGGCATGCCTAGTCCTCCATTTTGCAGGGGTTGATAGCAGATGGATCGCCTAACCATTGGAACGCTTCCCTTCCACAAGAAGCGGAAGAGTATGCATTCCAGTTTAGTGATGGTAGAGTCAAGACAAGGCACGACATTCAGACGGTAATCAATAATGGATGCGATGTATGCCTTCGTCACCTCCGCTCGACCTTTTAGGGATAGCTTCCTCTCGGCCCATTGCTGGGTGAGAGTGGCCACCCTAGTCGTGTTCATGGTACGCCAGGCTTACAGGGTCCGGATTAGCCCATTAGTTAAGAGAGCATTGACAGGTGCCATCATCACCAACAGATGGTGGTATGCCCTAAAGAAAGCAATTAAAGCAGAATCGGTTAGGTACAGTTCTTCCCCATTTCGAGGTCCAGACTGAACCAGACTCTGAGCAATTTAACTGGTCCGTCGGTCCAGCATCCCATGATAGAGATGCTGTTGGACGGCATGGGTTTGCTTCTCCAGGTGCTGAGCCGCAAGCCCACTGACTTTTTCCTGGTTAATTTTTGTTCCCATTACCGCTTCATATTCTTTTAGTGTCTCGCTGACCAGGTTGATGTGCTTGTGGCTTGACACTATGACGGTGACGTCATCTGCATATGCAGAGACGCTCCTCCCACATCCGAGCTCTCGTGGGATGCCCCTCAGCGTTACCAGTTTCTGCGAATCAAAAGCATGAGGTTAAAAGGTCTAGATAGATGGCCATTTACGCGAACTAACGAGTGGATGCCACTGTATAAGGCAGCGATCTAACCACGGAAGATGGGACCAAAAGCAGCCGCTCTAAGGACAGCTTCCAAGTAGTGATGGTCTACCTTATTGAAAGCTTTTCTAATTTCTTAACTCTATTCTATTTCGGTCTAATGTTAGGGCCTTACTGTACCTAACCAATTCTGCTTTAATTGCTTTCTTTAGGGCATACCACCCTCTGTTGTTGATGATGGCACCTGTCAATTTTCTCTTAATCCGGTCCCTGTAAGCCTGGCGTGCCATGAACAACGCATTCAGCTTCCAGTAACCAGGACCCTGCCTATGTGTCTTATCTAAGTCAAGTGTACAAGTCACAAATTTGTGGCCTGTGTAGCTGACTATGTGGAATTATGGACAACCAACACTATCCTTATCCACTGTCCTATAGAATACCTTATCTAAATACAATCTGGACACCCCGATGCGGTTGCTCCATGTCCACATTGGCACATTCAGGTCTTTGAGGTATTTGCATCCCCTCCCATTACTATCTCTGCCCACGTAGTGTAGATGCATGTCCAGGGTAGCATTCCAATCCCCCACTAAGAGTAAAGGTCAAGACGTTCCCAGGAAGACCTCTAAACATCGAAAGAAATCTGGCCGGCCTGTTAAGGATGGTGCATAAACTGTTGTTATCAGTCGAAAAGCACACCCATTGCTGCCATTGACATCCAAGATGACCAGCCTATCCTCTGGGTTTAGGAAAATTGCTCTTACTTTGAGGTCTTACTTTGACCTAAGCATCGTGGTGCCTCCTCCGCCCATTCTCAGCAGACATGGAGAAAAATAAATGTCGAAATGTCTGCTGAACATGTGCTGGAGGGCCCGCGGGCTGTGGAGTGTGGTCTCGCTGATGGCTATGATATGCAGATTTTGTGACTTGATGTTGTTTAACAGGTAGCCTTGTTTCCAAGGCGACCCCAAGCCACGTACATTTATACTGCCTATTTTGAGCATGCTCCTATCGAAGGTTATGTTTCACACACGAAAGGGAGATGAGAGAGAGAGAGAGAGAGAGAGCTACTTACTGCCTGAAAGTTGTTCGTCCTTCACCTCACAGTCTTCTTCCAGAAGGTTTTTGTATAGTTTTTAGAGAGGTATTTTTGGAATCTCCCTACTGCATCCAGGTAGAGAGATTTCAGTGTGCTGTGTGAGTTCTGTTATGTGTATGATTTTAATGTGTTGTGGTGGTGTTGTGCATGGGTGATTCTTTGTTTTGGTATCATTTTCTGTTATGTTGGTGTTTGACCTAATGTATTCTATTAGGTCTGGATATTGCTGTCAGCATTGTTTTTTTTTGGGGGGGGGGGTGATGTTAGTGTGTTTGTGTTGATGCTTTTGTTTTCTGCAAGTGTTTTGGTTTCAGGAGTGATAAATCTCCCGGCTTTGTTTGTCTGCTTCTCTATTCTTTTTCTTCCCCCTGTGGCCACTTGCCAATCCTCTGTATCATCTTCATTTGACGACATGTCAGAGGAATCAGAGGGTGGGAGGGAAGGGTATTGGGGTCTATTTCTGAGTGTGTCAATTTTGTTGTTGGTGGTGGCGATGATGGTGTTGGTTCTGTTCTTGGTGGTGCTGGTGGCGTTGTTTGGTTTGGCTGGCTTGTTGGTTGCTGATGTTCCTTCATTTGTTTGTAGAGCCGCTTAATTAGTTGTGCATATGGCTTTGTGGGTAGTAGTGCTGGGCTTCTGCTTGGTTTTTGGTTTTCTTGTGGTTGTTGTTTTTCGTGGTCTTGTTGTTGTCGATGTTGCTGTTGTTTCTGTGCTAGTGGGCAGTTGGTTTTTAAATGTGTTTTGCAACCGCAAATGTAGCAACTTGGCTTTCTACCTTCGACGGCTACATGCAGGCTCAAATCCTCTGCCAATTGGATTCGGTGGGGAATTTAAAAAAAATTTGCCGGATTGATTTGGGCAAGTATTTCAACTCCCTGACTAATCCAGTTTTGCTGGTCCAGGACAGCGATTTCCAATATATGGATTTTGCCCTCGATGTCATAGCAATGGCAGACACAAGCCATTTTATTTCAATTTCAGAAGGAACAGATTTTGTTTTTACTTTTTGTGACCCTACGACCAAAGTATGTAGGGATAATGATGAGATTTTCATGTTGAAAGGACATTGTGGAGAGGTCCTTGGCTTGCTCTTCGCTGTCGAATCTTACTTCAATTGTCGCAAACCTGTTTCCCCTCATTATGTAGTCTTTAAAGGCCCATATGGACCTTAAACATTTTTCCACATTTTCTTGAGTGGCTGTTTCATGTACTTTTGTTTTCGCGTTGAGTATTTTGTAAATGATTTTTTTTTTGAGATATTTTTGTGATGTTTTCAGGTGTCTGTAATTGGATGGTGACTTCATTTTTTGTAAACATTTCTTTGCAGGCAAGTAGTTCTTCCTTTAAAAAATGCAGCAGCAAAATTGTTATCAGTATTTGTGTTGGTTGTGGTGCTAGCAGTGGTGGAGGCAGTGGTTATAGTAACAGAAGCATTCGTGCCTTCTAAGGCCTGTGTGCTTTCATGTGGAACAGCTTTGCTTTCATCTTCCTTTGCCTCTAGCATTGGTAGAGGCGGGAAGTCATGATTTCGTTTAGCCATATTTGTTTAGAAATATGGCAAGGAAACCGAAGAAAATATAAATGCTTAGCGGTATTTCGTCTGCCACTGCGTTCTGAGTTCAAATTCCGCCGTGGTCGACTTTGCCTTTCATCCTTTCGGGGTCGATAAATTAAGTACCAGTTACGTACTGGGGTCGATATAATCGACTTAATCCATTTGTCTGTCCTTGTTTGTCCCCTCTGTGTGTAGCCCCTTGTGGGCAGTAAAAAAATAGGTTTTAAAACTGCCCCTAGGGGTTAATTCCTCCCTTGAAAACACACTCAAACGAAAGCTGGGTGCTTTACACACCTTGCGTGCAATAAAAGGTTAAAAAAAGCAATTACCTGCAGAGCCGATGCGACATCGCATCAGTTGAGATAGATAGATAGATAGATAGATAGATAGATAGACAGATTTCTCTTATTTCTATTTCTAAAAATAGAAATAGAAATAGGAGAAATAGTACAGGATTAAGTGACAATATACGGGAGCTAAAGGGCGGGGGGGGGGGGGAATTAACTATAATTTGCATTGGAAAGTATTAACAACAGCACCAGCATATAATACTAGAAATAGAATGTTTTTTTATGTATTAATGAAATTTTCTTTATAATCAAAGCAAAACTGCTGATTATAAATAGTCTTAATGAATGCAACGTTTCCTGTCTTCATAAAACTAAGTATACTTATGTATGTGTATGTGTGTGTGTGTGTGTGTGTGTATATATATATATATATATATATATATATATATATATAGTCAGGTCACTTTCGAGTGCTACTGGTAACATGTAACCCAGTACAACCTGTTGCATGGTCGGGCCGTCGGCGACTAAACTGGCAATCCCACAAAGTTTCCTTGGTGAGGAGGGTGCTTATTGGACACCCGTCAAAGGGCAGAGGAACTCTTGCGAGTCAACGGCCATCCAATATGTGTGTAGTTATGTATTTACTCTATATCCCCACTTTTTTCTCACTAATTTTAGATATTGTAAATTTTTACAGTTTGCTCATTATATATATAAATCAAAAAAAAAAAAAGAAAGAAAAAGGAGAAAAAAAAAGACATTTTATGTATATTTTTATAGTTTGCTCATATTTTATGTAAATTTTTATAGTTTGTTCATTATATAGATATTTTTTCATGTATTCCATATCACCATATCGTATATCTTATGTATATATTGTATATCAACATTTTTTTTTCCAGCTTAAAGCTGTTTTTATGTTTTAATTATTTTTTTGTTTTTTTTTTATCCGGCTTAATGGTGTTTTTTGCACGGGGACATAGAAATAATCGGACTGAATACCTGATCGCGCGGTTAAACCATTGGGAGTGAAGGACCCCTAGCCCTTGTTAGGGCATTCTTCTAGGAGAAGGCAACTCAGGCAACTGGGATAATTCCGACATAAAACCTGTGGCTCAGTGGTTACCGATGATGTTGAATTGTTCTTCTTTTCGGGTTATGGCTACTGTTGCTTAGTGAGTGGGATTGACTCAGTGCACAGCCTTTCCTCACTTTAAAAAAAATCTTCTTGCACAGGCACTGCACGATAACAACATGGATTGATTGATTAATCAATTAACTAATTGATGATTGTTGATAGTGCTGTGAGTCTCAACCGAATGGCTGGCTGTAGCCTTAAAAAGCAAACAATCAATGATGTACCAAAACAGTAAAAAAATAAACGGCAGAAAGGACTCTGGAACCACATCAGATGAAAGAGTCTGGCCTGGCAGGGTATCCAGAGCATCACAGTCTGAACCTGGCCATCATCATGCTACTGTAATAGAACCAAATAAAATACTGAATATTGGCTGTTGGAATGTACGGACACTGCTTGACCGCAAGTCCTCAGAATGTCCTGAATGAAGGACTGCTCTTGTTGCGAAGGAGCTTCGACGCTATGATCTTGAAATCGTCGCTTTGTCTGAGATGAGACTGGCTGGAGATGGTCATCTTACAGAATCTTGTGGAAGATATACATTCTTTTGGAAAGGGAGAGATGAAGAGCTTAGAGGAGAGGCTGGAGTGGCATTTGCTGTTAAGACTACTCTTGTGGACATGTTGGAAGAATTCCCAGTCGGGATTAATGAGCGGCTTATGTTCATGAGAATTCCTTTGGTTAAAGGAAATTATGTGACCTTGGTGAGTGTGTATGCTCCAACTATGTGCTCTACTAATGACGAAAAAGTTTCTTTCTACCATGCTTTGAAGGGCATTATAAGAAACAACCCTAGGGCAGACAAAGTCATCGTACTGGGTGACTTTAATGCTAGAGTGGGTAGGGATTTTAACACATGGACAGTAATTGGAAAGCATGGGGTGGGAAAGTGTAATAGTAATGGTATGCTTCTGCTGCAGAAATGCGAGGAGCTGCATCTGTGTGTTACCAATACCATGTTTCAGCAAAAGAATAAGTTTAAGACCACATGGATGCACCCTGCATCTAAAGAATGGCATATTCTGGATTACATCCTTGTTAGGATGCGTGACAGGCGTGATGTGCGGTGTGTTCGTGTTCTTCGTGGAGCTGAGTGTTGGACTGACCACTGCCTGGTACGTGCAAAAGTCAAATTAATCACAAAACGTAAAATCCGGGCTGCCGGTATTACCTTGCCTAAAAGACTGAATGCTGCTCGTCTTAGCTGTAATGGTGTGAAGAGAACTTTACGAGAGGAAATGAATGTTGCAGATTTTGGGGAAGATTGGTCGACCCTCAAAAAGTCAGTTTATGATATAGGCAGGAAAGTTCTGGGATTGATACAAAGAAAGCATCAAGATTGGTTTAAAGAAAATGATGAACATATAGATGATTTATTGGCTGTTAAAAGACGTACTTTGTCACGCTATTTGTCAGCAAAGCCACAAGAGAGAGATGTATTGCATAGGGAATTCAAGGATGGGAAATCACATGTGAGGCGGAGGCTCTCTCAAATGAGGGATACCTGGTGGAGTAAGAAGGCTGATGAGATACAGGTGGCATCGGATTTCAATAACACAAAGCTGTTATATGGTCTCTTGCGAGAGGTTTATGGACCGACTTCTTCTCTGATGACACCACTTCGAAGCAGGGATGGTAAAGAACTTCTTCGAGATTCACAAGGAATTCTGCAAAGGTGGCAAGAACACTTTGATGAACTCTTGAATCAGCAGTCTATAGTTAGTGAAGATGTTCTCAATCGCATCCCTGAATTACCTGTGAGGGCAGCTCTTGCAGAGCCACCTATGTTGGAAGAAGTCGTGGTGGCTGTCTCAAGGATGAATAATGGGAGGTCTCCGGGTATGGATGGCATTCATGCAGAGTTGTTGCAGCATGGTGGTGAGAAACTTCTACAGCAACTTCACTCCTTGTTTGGCAGGATATGGGATAGTGAATCTGTACCTGAGGACTGGAGAGATACAGTAATGGTGGTCTTATATAAGGGAAAGGGGATTATATCATTGCTTTCTGTCGTAGGAAAGGTTTTATGCAGGGTACTTCTGGACCGTCTGCTGAAACACATTGCAGATTGTGTTCTTCCAGAAAGTCAATCTGGTTTTCATATGGGACACGGCACTGTTGATGTGATCTTCTTTGCTAGACAGCTTCAGGAAACGTGTGTGGAACAGGGTCTCGATTTATATCAGGTTTTTGTCGATCTGACAAAGGCCTTTGATACAGTTAATAGAAAAGCACTATGGAAAGTCCTCCAGAAACTTGGTTGTCCTGAAAAGTTCCTTGCTGTGGTTAGGTCATTTCATGAAGACATGAAGGGTAGGGTTAATGTTAGAGGTAAAATGTCAGAGCCCATTTCAATACAAAATGGAGTGAAGCAAGGGGATATTCTGGCACCGACTCTATTCGCCATATATTTTGCGATGGTTTTCTGTATTGCATTCAGAAATTGTAGATATAGTGTTTACATCCATTATCGAACCTCTGGCAGCATATTTAATATCAGGCGCTTTGCTGCAAAAAAAAGGTATTTACCTCTATCATAAGAAACCTTTTGTATGCAGATGATTGTGATCTAGTAGCACACACAGAGATTGATATGCAACACATTTTGAATGCATTCTCTGATGCTTGCACTGCCTTAGGAATGACAGTCAATCACAAGAAAACTGTTGTCATGTACCAACCTGCCCCTGGTAAGCAGTATATTGAACCAAATATCTATGTGTATGGTAGAAGACTTGGTGTAGTCAATAAGTTTGTCTACCTGTTAATAGATATGGCAATTTGGACAATGAAATTCCATACAGAATTAGGAAAGCAAGTGATGCTTTCAGAAGGCTAGAAAGACGTCTCTGGGGTTGGCGAGACATATGCAGGAAGACAAAGATAAAGGTGTACAAGGCGTGTGTACTCTCTTCTCTGTGAGACCTGGGTCACATATTGATACCACCTTAAACAACTGGAACGTTTCCATCAGATGTGTCTCAGACGGATCTGTGGCATCAAGTGGGAGGATCGCATCAGTGATCTTGAGATATTGGAAGCTCTCGGTGTGAAAGTGTAGAACCTCTTGTGTTGAAGCAAAGGCTCAGATGGAGTGGTCATCTGGTCAGCATGAAAGATTCAAGGATGCCAAAACAACTCTTTTATGGAGAGTTAGCTAAAGGAGAACAACCTCCTCATAAACCAAAAAAGAGATATAAAGACTTGCTGAAGGTTTCCTTGAGAGATGCCAACATCTCTCTTAACACGTGGGAAGGCATGGCTATTGACCGTGGCAGGTGGAGAAGGATTGTGCATGAAGGAACAACTACTTTTGAGAAATCACGAATTGCACATGAGAAATTAAGGAGGGATGTCAGGAAGGGCATTGTTGTTGCCCTTCCAGATGGTAAGGGTCTTCCTATGACACTGACATGCAGTGTCTGTGCAAGACCGTGCCTCAGTAAAGCTGGACTGATGAGTCATCTTCGTAGTCATAAAGCAAGACCGATGATTGACTACCAGGCCGCTGGTGATGATGCTACACACCATACTAATCATGTCTGCCGGGCATGTGGAAGGGAGTGTGATTCAGCAGGAGGACTTAAATGACACGCAAAGGTACATGGAGCCCAATTACAACAACAGCCAGCTATTGCCAGTAAAGGTTTTGGATGCCAACTCTGTGCAAGACATTGTAGATCTTTGGTTGGGCTAAAAGGTCACATTCGATCACAGCACCGTTAAGTTAAGCTTCGTGCAATGGCCATACTCGATAACGAGGGGGCAGCCATCATATGTGCATATATATGTGTGTGTGTGTGTGTGTGTGTGTGTATATATATATATAGGAATGAAAGCATTAATACACAACCCCAATACACAACCAATTGATTGATTAATTATTAAATTAATTAATTGATTGATTAGCTGATTAGTTTGCTATCTGATGTATTGTGTATGATGAAATATATTATACTATAAACATATTTTAACGATGAATAACAACTAAGAAAAATAACTTATCCAGTCCCTTCTAATATCTTATCCATTGATAAAAAATGCACACTTATAATTTCCCCCTGTATTCCTCATATAATTTGGTAAATGCACATTTAATCCCCCTAATTAGATGGATACACGCATTCAGATTTATAATAATATACGGTTTCATACATTTGTAATACCTTATTTCTCATAAACAATCTAAAAACCATATCCTCTAGTCATATCCCTATAACCTATTATATTATATTCATTAATCTATACTCTCATCAACTTTTTACTTCTTATAATTCTTAATTTAATATAATTTAATTTAATTTAATTTAATCAAGTCTCAATATCAATTTTTACTTTCATACCTACCCATAGTTAAATATGAATTATTTGTTTCTGTTTTCATGCATATATAATTTTTATATAGTTTGTTTGTTATCTGTTAACCACTAACTAACCATAGCAGTGTCATGGCCTTTCAAATAAATTAGCTGACCACTTAGATTACGTGAATGACCACAACCCCCTCCCCACTACGTATAGAAATTCAGCAACTTGTTAACTATAAAATAAAATAATGGAAAAAATAACAGAAGATAATACAGTATCTTGTTAACTGACCAGAGATTTAATGCATTTACTAATTTAGTACCAACTGCTATCATAACTATTGATATAAACTTTCACACCATAATGGGAACCATGATTTTAGGCCCTCAACTATAAACACATAATATATTCATGTATATGTATATCTATGTGTGTACATTTATTCATTCATTCATTCATGTATATGCAAGGACAATACGAACCACTGCAGGAATACACCTTACCTAATGCATGCAATATGTGTGTGTATATATTTGCATTTATATATGTATATGTATGTATCTATGTTTGTATGTATGTATATATATCTATTCCTCCTCTTATGTGCATTTTCAGTTCTAAAAAAAACTGTAACCTTCCCAAACTCAATTATTTTCTTCGATTATACTGTTATTTCTCTTTCTCTTTATGCTCTAATAAGAATATTGTACTACACCTACTAATAACTAATTCTGTTATAAGTATGTACATGCATATATACATGCATGTGTGTATGTATGTGTATGTATATATGTAAATGTGTGTATATATATATATATATATATATATATATATATACATACACACACATTTATTTTGAGCACTTCTTTTGCAGTCCTATATAAACTTTTTTGTTTCTTAATAGGAGACAGATATTATTACTTTCACATGTGTAAAGTATTAGTAATTTCTAGAATAGAGAAAGAAGAGCAGTTTCTTACAGCTGTTTCAGCCAAGAAGTCACAGTACCACATATGTTATTTCCATCTTTTCAGTGTATTGTAGTATTCTGTAGATAAAATTAGGGTACTTGGGTATGCCTCTAGGCTTCGTCAGAGAGTTTTATAAGATAGTCCAAGAAGTTCATAGGGCTAATTTATGCATATACAGATATGTATCATCATCGTCGTTTAACGTCCGCTTTCCATGCTAGCATGGGTTGGACGATTTGACTGAGGACTGGTAGACCAGGAGGCGACACCAGGCTCCAATCTGATTTGGCAGAGTTTCTACAGTTGGATGCCCTTCCTAACGCCAACCACTCCGAGAGTGTAGTGGGTGCTTTTACGTGCCACCAGCACGAGGGCCAGTCAGGCGGGTACTGGCAATGGCCACGCTCGAAATGGTGTATTTTACGTGCCACCTGCACAAGGGCCAGTCCAGGGGCACTGGCAATGATCTCGCTCGGATGTCTTACTGGCAAAGGCCACACTTGAAATGGTGTATTACGTGTCACCTGGACAGGAGCCAGTCTATCGGCACTGACGATGATCTCGCTCGAATGACTTTTCACGTGCCACTGGCACAAGTGACAGTAAGGCAACGTTGATAACAATCACACTGGTGCTATTTACATGCCACTGGCACGGAAGCCAGACAGTTGCTCTGGCAACGATCACGCTCAGATGGTGCTCTTGGTGCTCCACTGGTACAGGTGCCATCATGATTTCGCTTTCGCTTGCCTCAACAGGTCTTCGCAAGGCGAGTTTAGTGTTCCTACAAATATAGTTCGATTTCGATTTCACTTGCCTCAATAAGTCTTCGCAAGCAGAGTTTAGTGTCCAATAAAGGAATGTTACGCATAAGTCGGCTAGCTACATCCCTGGCAGAGGCCTTGGATTTTGGTCTCACTTGGCCTGCCGGGTCTTCTCACGTACAACATATTTCCAAAGGTCTCGGTCAGAAGTCATCGCCTCGGTGAGGCCCAATGTTCAGGGGTCGTGCTTCACCACCTCATCCCAGGTCTTCCTGGGCCTGCCTCTTCGACGGGTTCCCTCAACCGCTAGGGTGTGGCACTTTTTCACGAAACTATCCTCATCCATTCTCACCACATGTCCATACCAGCGCAATCGTCTCTCTTGCACACCACAACTGATGCTTCTTATGTTCAACCTTTCTCTCAAGATACTTACGCTCTATCGGGTATGCACACTGACATTACTCATCCATCGGAGCATACTGGCTTCATTTCTTGCGAGCTTACGCATATCCTCAGCAGTCACAGCCCATGTTTCACTGCCATGTAGCATGGCTGTTCGTACACATGCGTCATACAG